>NC_134500.1:14739707-14877207 GCF_040206685.1 Ascaphus truei
CGCGTGCGCATGGTATATGCGTGCGTGTGCATATATATCTATATCATACAAACACTCACAAAGGGGGTAAGCGCGGCCCTCCTAACCCAGCCGCCAAAGCTCCCTTACCCCCTCGCCGCTCCCTCCCCCCCCCCCGCCCGCTCCCTTACCCCCCCCGCCTGCTCCCTTACCCCCCCCCGCCCGCTCCCTTACCCCCCCCGGCCGCCAACTCCCCAGCCGCTGGGGGGCCAAGCAGCCTCGGATCTGCGCCAGTCCCACTCTCCACCACCTCTCACTCCCGTTGTGTGTGTGTGTGTGTGTGTGTGTAGGGACATTTTACTCCTGCCAACAATTTGTGCCTCACTTTCACCCCACCCTACCCCTGCCCTTCACCCCCCCTACCCCTGCCCTTCACCACCCCTGCCCTTCACCCCCCTCTACCCCTGCCCTTCACCCCCCCTACTACCCCTGCTCTTCACCCCCCCTAACCCTGACCTTCACCCACCCCTACCCTTCACCCACCCCTACCCCTGCCCTTCACCCCCCCTACCCCTGCCCTTCACCCCCCCCACGCCTGCCCTTTGACTGACGCACGCACACACCCTGACTGACGCACTCACACACCCTGACTGACGCACGCACACACCCTGACTGACGCACGCACACACCCTGACTGACGCACGCACGCACCCTGACTGACGCACGCACACACCCTGACTGACGCACGCACACACACCCTGACTGGCGCACGCACACAAACCCTGACTGGCGCACGCACACAAACCCTGACTGGCGCACGCACACAAACCCTGACAGCCACACGTACACACACTGACAGCCGCACGCACACACCCTGACTGACGCACGCACACACCCTGACTGACGCACGCACACACCCTGACTGACGCACGCACACACCCTGACTGACGCACGCACACACACTGACGCACGCACACACTGACTGACTGACGCACGCACACACACACACACACTGACTGATTGACGCACTGACTGACACACACACATACATACTGACGCACGCACACAACCCCTCACAGCCGCATGCACACAACCCCTCACAGCCACACGCACACATACACAGACTGACGCGCGCACACACACACACACACACACACACTGACTGCTGCACACACACCCACTGACTGCTGCACACACACACACTGACTGCTGCACACACACACACACACACACACTGATACACACACACACACTGACAAACAAACACACACACACACTGACACACACACACACACACTGACACACACACACACTGACTGACACACGCGCGCACCCCCCACACCCACGCGCGCACACACACAGACTGACGCGCGCGCGCACACACACAATGAATGGTACACACACACACACATACACTGACACACACACACACACTGACACTGACACACACTGACACTGACACACACACACACACACACTGACACACACACACACACACACACTGACACACACACTGACTGACACACACACACACACTGACTGACACACACACACTTACTGACGCGCGCGCGCACACCCCCACACCCACACACTGACTGAATGACTGACTGACTGCCGCACGCACACACTGACTGACTGAGGCACACACACACGCACACACTGACTGTGTGTGTGTGTGTGTGCGTCAGTCAGTCTGTGTGTGTGTTTGTGTTTCTGCGTCAGACTCACTGACGCGCGCGCACACACACTGACTGACTGACGCACACACAATGACTGACGCACACACACTGCATGAAGCTGTAAAGGAGGGAGGGGGGGAACTGGATTGATGTGAATGGGGGACAAACAGAGAGAGGGGGAGGGGTGAGGAGAGAGAGAGGAGCGGGAACATTACATCCCGGGCAACGCCGGGTCTCTCAGCTAGTATAAAATAAACGTAAAGAGAGGGTGCATACCATTCAATGATGGATACAAAAAAAGGAACAACAGGACAGTCACTCTTATACTCCCAGAAAGTGAATATATATATCATTTACGTGAATCACTATCCGTATTTGAAGTGTGTGTGTATATAAATATATATATATACATACAAATGAGCATACAGTAATATTTCCATTTGCTATTTGCCTTGCTATGGAGAGTTTTTGTCACTTTTTTACTCACATAACTTCACATATACATACATATATAATATATAATATATATATATATATATATATATATATATATATATATATATATATACACTGGCGACACACTTTATCGCAGTGCGGCCAGATCCGCAAGCCGGGAGATTTCCCGGCTTGCTAGTGGCCGCCCCTCGGCGTGCCGCGCGTCATAGACGCGCGGTCACGCGTCTTCGGGAGCCTGCGCCCCCTGCACGCGCGTCCAGGGCTCCCCGAGGGAGCCCTGGTGTCCCGCGATCTGCGGGACGGCGGCAGGGGGTTCCGGGGGACCCGGCGGACCCGGCAGCGGGAGGGAGAGCGCCCCGATCGGAGGGCGCTCTTCCGCTGCTTCGGCGCGCGCCCGTCACACTCGGGCGCGCGCCAGGCTACTGCTGCGGCACAGAACGGGCAAATGCTCGAATAAACTGTGCCGCAGCAGTATATATATATATATATATATATATATATATATGCAGTGGAAGTGTATTGTGTGTATTTACCTACACACTCACTCCACATTTCAGTAACATACATATACATCTAAATAATATTCACATATACACGTTTGCTATAAATGGAATTATTACAATTTTACATTATATACACGTGCAATGAATGGAATAAACACTGTAATAAGTTTGAAATCGCCTATACGAGCTGCTATGCATGGCTGATCCCTTTTCTCCAGCTTCCTTGAATGTACTACTGTATGAGGAAGATCATGTGACCAGATGCTAGTGCACGTTTAGAGAGAGGGAGGGCAGTGCTGACAAAGGGGTGTGCCTGGGTTTGTGACAGGCCATGAAGGGGCAGTGCCTTAGCAAATGCTTGTTAAAATAGAATACAAGAATAGAATACAAGGTCTTTCAAAGTTGTTTTTTTAAAAACAGAAAATGCTAAAAGTATTATTTCTTACTACAGAACTGATTTATTAAAAAAAACACACATGCAGGATATAGACTGAACTGCAGCTTTAAAGGGGCTGTCCAACTTATATCACAAATAAAGCAGAGAATAAAACAGCTGGTCGCCAACTCGGTATGTTGGCACACTCGATAAACCCTGCAATGGAATGGATTCTCCATGGGGAGAACAGAACCGCCAGTCCAAATCGGTACGCATGGTATCAAACGGCATGGGTCATGCATGGGTCAACTTGTATTTAAAGCAAATATGAATCTGGGCTTGTAACATAGAACATGTTTGTATTAATTCAACAGTATGTAACAGTATGTTTGTTTTCACAGTTCAAAAGGTCTTGGCTGGAGAACGTTTAAAGTTACATCACCCCCCTGACATGTTTCGCAAATTCCTTGGCTGGAGGCAATGGACAGTCACATTTCACCTGATACAGGTAGCTCACAAAAGAGAAATTGTATACAACATCATACTGTAACAGTCTTTATTAAACCAAACAAGTCGTCCTTAAGGCAAACATACCTGCAACACTTTGTCCTTTGCCTAAAATATAAAAAGGGACTTTTTTTTTCTTCTTCTCTTAAATGTATAATACCAAACCTATTTATATCAATATCTACTTCCAATAAATGCTCCCCCTCTTCCATGACTCAGTTGCCTTCAAGGAATGGAACAACACGAATTATAAATTAGCAACCTCATCTCATAATGTAATAAATAACTTGTTTAATTCGTCAAGAAGGTACCATTATATAACAAGTTAAATCTCCCAATTGCTGCTCCCAAATGTAAAATCACTGAAGTCAATTCCTTAGTGGGAATAAATAAATAAAAATAAAGATTAGGCCATTTCTAATTTTTAAAAAAAAAAAATAAAGTCTCTTTAATTGCAGCAACATTAGGGTATAATAAATAGGAATGCAAAGATGATGAGTCAACAATGTGATCATAGTAACCCTATTTGCATATGAAATACACGTCTGAATAGCTCATGAATATAGTTAAAGTGAAACTTTGCCTTCATTATAATAATAATGAACTCATTTGTTCTTGCCTTTGTAAGCTGCCAGCGTAACTGCAGAGTTCTGCAAAACTGGGAATGCCCCCACATAGGAGATCAAATTGTGTTAGAAAAAAACAACAACCCTGTGTCATATTCAAGGATGACATCTTGCTTTGAGAAAGAAGCAATAGCTCAAATTAAATTCTTAATGTGTTACAGCCTTTGGATCTTAAAGGAGTATTTGGGGTAATTTTATCCCCCCCCCCCCCCCACACAAACCCTTAACATATTTGACATTGCTTGCTTCTGAACAGATGGTGCCAAACCCATCATGGAACTTTCCCTGCCCTACTAATGTCATATTAAAAAGTAACATGTTTCTGTAATATTCCCGTATAAAACGTATTTATTATATTAAAAACAAAGATCATTGGCTCCCATGTCGTTTGAAATAAAGTGTAACTCATTCAATGCCGGAGGGAACGGCGTGATGTTAGTTAACCAAACTTGCTTCCTTCTGCACCGAAATGGTTAATGTCCACTGCAGTCTTCAAATTGCTTAATCAAATGCAGACTCTGTTCCAGTCATGCTAAATTTACATATAATGGCTGAATAGCAGCCGCATTCACTTCCATCCAGCGCTGAACACTGAATCACTGTTGATACTTTGTGAGCCATTTTTGATGCATTAAAAAAAAAAAAAAATAGGTCATATTACAAAGATGTATTAAATAGGTCTTATTGTTATAGCAGAAAATGCACTTTGAAATACAAAGAATTACTCAATTTACCCTAAAAGCAAACCAAGGCCCATGAGAATAATCACAGCCATAAATGTTAGAGAAGCAGAAAATTGGAAATTTTACAGAATCTATCAAATTTAACATGGCCAGGCAGTTTAAATAAGATGATTTTTGCATGGACTTGTTTTGGTCTTTTCCGACAACCAGGAATCAGTCCAGTTTAGTTCAACTAGATACACTTTTTTCCCCTGTAGTAATCCAACATCAACCTGTTAACCAAATCTCCTACTTCTGGTTTAATGCCGGATCATTTTGGCACAAAGAGCGAAAAATACACGCATCCCAATTTAATGTGTGCCATATATCTTCTCCCCCAATCACAAGCGGGTGCATGGGAAGCAAAAAGGAGAGAGATTGATCGATTGACGCAGAGACATTCTTACTCAAAGTCTTTGGAACAATTTCTAGAGCAAAATTCGACTTCATACACAACTTGCAGAGATTCTATTTCCTCTACATGTGTAATGACAGTGTTTTCAAGCAAGACCTTATGACTTAGATTTCTATCTCCTAGTATAAATACTAGAGATGTGTGAATTGTTTGTCCGATTTCCCACAGACTGTGAAATTTGCAGTAAAAAAAATAATATAGCTGGCAGGTTACATGACCAACTATTACCAATATGCAGGTCGCATTGGCCATGTGATCTAGTTTTAGAATAAAACAAAAAAACTAGAAGAAATGTTTCTCAATATGGCAAAATGTTGCAAAACTTCTATATTAAAAAAAAGTGTTAAACTTTTGCACCTTTTTTACACCCCCTGCAAAATCTTACAAAATGTACTAAAAGTGATTTCCCTACATAGACACTGAATGTTTTTCATTCCACTAAACCAGATGTACAACATGTAATAAAAACCTAATACTTTATAGAGATTCACAGTTTACATGTAACCATTGATTAATGTGCTTATACAGTATATAAGCCAGGGAAAAAACAAACAGATATCTCCTACTTAACTGTATTATTAATATTATTTGTTGTAACGTACAAACATTTGACATCTTGTCTAGATGTCACCAAATATACAGATCACTGGCGTTAGTTAATTCTGATCCAGTGTGGATCAGTACCTTTCAAGTGCAAGACCATTTTAGCTACATATTGTAAAGTTGCAATAAAGAAAAGAAAGTACTCAGTTAAAAAAAAAACCCCAAAAAACAATTTTTTTTTACCTAACATAGCGTGAAGCAGGGAGTTTCCAGAGCTGAACCCCATTAATTTAAGCTCCGGGGACCCCTGCTTCCGGAGATATTTACCTTCATAGAGGGCGCCTGTAGCCACTCCACTCAGCTAAGGCTGCGGTCCCAGTCACTGCTACAGCGCACACCTCGGCGTGCGCTGTGCGTGTAAGCACCGCCCCTCAATGGGGAACCAGTTCTCACCTTCACGCTGAAGGTGCAGCCGGGCTGTACTGCAAGGTTTTTTTAAACTCAATGAAATTGAGTTTAAACCTTGCGACGGAGGCGTGGCCACGTCCCCACCGGCGGTTCACCCAATGAGGGCGAACCAGCCGCGTGACGTGATGGCCGCGCCCCCGCAAAACCCCGACCACGCCCCCTCCCATCGCAACCTCCCTCTCTCCTGGAGACCGCAGATCGCGGTTAGCGCTGTCCACCCGCTGCGGGGCGCGCGTCACAGTCATGACTGGGACCGCAGCCTAACAGGGATCACGTAGTGGCCACTTTCCTGCGTCCTGCTGGCCAACAGGAAGCCGTGATGTCATCTGGTTCGGCTTCCTATTGGCCCACACGATGGGGGAGCTTTAAAGAGCAGAGATACCGGCGCCCCCTTCAGGAGGTAAGTATCTCTGGAAGCAGTGGTTCCCCGGATCCGAAATGAATGGGCTTCAGCTCCGGAGACCCCCTGCTGCAATCCGATGTTAAAAATATATTAATTTGCAAAACAAAATCACCCATGTGTTTCGCTCCTTTACCTCTACAGAGCTCAGCACAAAATTCCACAGAAAACACAACATGCTGCTTTCCAGTTAATTGAGAGATCGTAAATAAATGAGTTTAGAAAGCGGCCATGATTCCAAAGTTGTTAATGCCGCCACTTATTTTCTTCCCCATCTTCTATGACATGAAGAAATCCGCTACTTCCTTCAATGCTCTACCACAGGGGGGGGGTGCGAACTTGACACCTGTGCCCCCCTGCCTGCTCCCCCTTCCTTTTCTCTGGCGTTTCTGAGGTCACGGTGACCCAGTGGCGTCATTTGACGCCGCTTTGCCATTGTGACGCATCAGCAGAAGCTGCCGGAGAGCAGGTAACAGACTAAATACACAGAGGCCTCGCGTGCTCCCCTGGCAGTTAATTTAAATGCTTGGGGGAAGAGTGCGGGGGCCTCTGTAGGCGCCGTGCCCTCCCAGGAAATTTCACGCCCCCATGTTTGCGCACCACTGCTCTACCACAGTGTTTTTTCAACATGGGTTCCCCGGGCGTCCCCTAAAAGGTTCCCGGCAATTTTCAGGTGATTTAAAAATTGTACCCAATACAGAAGAATTTACAATGCATCTGATCTCAGACGCGCTATTAGAGAGGGTTGGGGTTCCTTACATTGCATCTGATCTCAGGAGCGCTATTAGAGAGGGTTGGGGTTCCTTACAATGCATCTGCTCTCAGACACGCTATTAGAGAGGGTTGGGGTTCCTTACAATGCGTCTGCTCTCAGACGCGCTATTAGAGAGGGTTGGGGTTCCTTACAATGCATCTGATCAGACACGCTATTAGAGAGGGTTGGGGTTCCTTACAATGCATCTGCTCTCAGATGCGCTATTAGAGAGGGTTGGTGTTCCTTACAATGCATCTGATCAGACACGCTATTAGAGAGGGTTGGGGTTCCTTACAATGCATCTGCTCTCAGACACGCTATTAGAGAGGGTTGGGGTTCCTTACAATGCATCTGCTCTCAGACACGCTATTAGAGAGGGTTGGGGTTACTTACAATGCATCTGCTCTCAGACGCGCTATTAGAGAGGGTTGGGGTTCCTTACAATGCATCTGATCAGACACGCTATTAGAGAGGGTTGGGGTTCCTTACAATGCATCTGATCAGACACGCTATTAGAGAGGGTTGGGGTTCCTTACAATGCATCTGATCAGACACGCTATTAGAGAGGGTTGGGGTTCCTTACAATGCATCTGCTCTCAGACACGCTTTTAGAGAGGGTTGGGGTTCCTTACAATGCATCTGCTCTCAGACGCGCTATTAGAGAGGGTTGGGGTTCCTTACAATGCATCTGATCAGACACGCTATTAGAGAGGGTTGGGGTTCCTTACAATGTATCTGCTCTCAGACACGCTATTAGAGAGGGTTGGGGTTCCTTACAATGCATCTGCTCTCAGACGCGCTATTAGAGAGGGTTGGGGTTCCTTACAATGCATCTGATCAGACGCGCTATTAGAGAGGGTTGGGGTTCCTTACAATGCATCTGATCAGACACGGTATTAGAGAGGGTTGGGGTTCCTTACAATGCATCTGCTCTCAGACACGCTATTAGAGAGGGTTGGGGTTCCTTACAATGCATCTGCTCTCAGACGCGCTATTAGAGAGGGTTGGGGTTCCTTACAATGCATCTGATCAGACGCGCTATTAGAGAGGGTTGGGGTTCTGCAGAATTTCACAATATAATTATAGGGTTCCTCTACCATAGCACAACAGGTGACTGAATTGACAGCATTTTGCAGGAGCTCCTTCTGTCTTACTGTCTGAACACACATTTATTTAATTCAATAATCAAACTATTGTTTCCCAACTCAATTCCTCAAGAACCCTGAACAGGTCAGGTTTTAAGGATATCCCCGCTTCAGCACAGGTGGCTAAATCAAAAGGACTAAGCCAACTGTGCTCAAGCAGGGAGATCCTTAAAACCTGACCTGTTCAGGGTTCTTGAGGAATCAAGTTGGGAACCATGATTTAGATCAGGTGTCTCACTCAGTCCTGAAGGGCCACCAACAGGCCAGCTTCGACTGCACCGCCTGTGCTGAAGCAGGAATATTAATAAAAGCTGTCCTGTTGGTGGCCCTTGAGGACCGAGTTTGAGACCCCTGGTTTAAATAATGGTGACCTTAAAAAGACATTTGTAGCTCTGATCAATAATTAAAGCAAAATACTAATCACTCAAGATATTCTGCTATTTAAAAAAAAAAAAAAAAAAACCACTAGATAATTTGAGAGGCACATCTCAACCCCACCCAATCAAAGATCTGTGCACCCTGGTTTTCCAAATGGGTTTTACTGGACATTAAAAGAATGTTTTTTTCCTCCAAAATATGTAACCAGGCCAGTGATATTTTTATGAGGGGAATAAAAATGCATTGTTCCCAGATATAAAAATGTGCTCCACTTCTTTGAACAAGTTATGAAGCCATTTGCTTTTTGGCTCTTCTGAAAGAGCGCTCAAATATTCATCATTTCATCTACAAGGCTGAGAAGACGCATGTCAGAACAGTAATGACAGGAGGAGGGGCCGAGTGGTAAAGACACTGACTTTGAAGAGGATGAAGTTGTTTTGAATCCCAATCTTGGCTCATTGTTACAGTGGGAAATCCATGCCTCAGGCTCCACAAAATGTACATACACCCTCCCCCGCCGGCTGAGCCTTGCAAACACAAAGGGACAGAACTCACCTGTGTATTTGTTAAAGCTGCAGTTCAGTCTTTTTTTTTTTTTTTACTTCAATAGTTTCATGTGGGCAATCTCTAATTACCTAAAGAACTGCATAGCTGCCGGTCAATTCGTTCTCCGTCTATTGATCGGCAAAGTTTGGCGACATCTTTAAATATGGGGAATGTAAATCGTTGCTATAGGAACAAGCATGCTTGTTAAAATAGAATACAAGAAAATTGGTCTTTCAAAGTTGTTGTTTTTTTAAACAGAAAATGATAAAAGTATTTTTTCTTACTACAGAACTGATTTATTAAAAAAAAAACACACATGCAGGATATTGGCTGAACTGCAGCTTTAAGTAGAGATGTTCTGGCATTGAATTCAGCAAGTAACTTCATTTAAAATGTTCCCAATTAACTTTACCTTTAAAAGCAGCATTTTGACTTAATGTGTAAACATTACTCAACATTACAAAGTGCTCCCTGCCACCAGGGAGAATTTAATTATGACACAAAGTAATGGGGACTGAAGTTCAATGTTTAGAAGCACTTAGTACAAGCATGAAAACCACAAGACAAGAAGAATATTATGTTGCAAAGCATTTTGTGTGTCAGAAAACATCTTGGAGCAAATGATTAAGATTTATAATGACGTGAAACTAAATAAATGTAGAAAATGTGCCGAATATGTTAAAAGGGTTAATAAAAGGTTATGCCGTTAAATGGCCATACAGGAGTAGAGTATAGTAGTTGGCTGATAGATACTAGGATGTCCCTAGGCGGACATCCCTTGGAGCATTATGACTATATATACACACACTCACTGACTTGAGAAAAATAACACTTATTAGAGTCAATTTCTGTTGGTGTTAAAAGGAAGGAGATTTATAAATGTGTGCAATTACCCATGGCCTCTTAATCTGCTAAGATAATATATACTGCAAGAGAAAACATTGTCTATTTTTGGTCAATTCTAGTAAACAGCCATTGTAAATAATGTAGGTTAATAACTGCAATCCATACACATCATTGAGAATACCAATTACCATGTGGTGACAGAGTTACTCAAAACAAAAGATCTGTTCTCTCCCAATTACCAATGTTAGAAAGTATTAATGCAGCCTCATTGACAATTCATTGAGTTCACTAGTGCAGAGTATTCCGAGAAACGGTGAATGTTCACAATCGGAATGCCCTGCTAAACGATGAAATGAGTTGTTCTCAGACAATGTACTGTACAGTTGTGCCCACTGGGCTGGGTGAGAGCAGGGAGAGCTCTGAAACAAAAGAAACTTCATGTTCACGGTGTTAACTTGTGTTGCTACGGTCTAACAATGCCTGGCAGTGGTGTGGAAGGAAAAAAAAAAAGAAGAAAAGTGCTATAGCCAGCTGTGCTGTTCACAGTCGGATAATTTCACTATAGCTCTGAATGGTTATGGAGCCAGTAAGCCTGTTGTGGCCAAGGACAGAATGATGGATGATCTGCACACTGTGCCCAAGTTAAAAAAAGAAAGGCAGAAGTTCACTGCATGGTTGTTAAAATGCTAATATGGGTTAGTTAACAAAAGCCTAAATGAAACAGAAGAGTTGGAGAAATAGACACACCTCACATTGTGTGTGCACTGGTGATTTGAAGGCTATTCGTACTCAAACATTGGCCTGCAGGGAGCAAGAATTGACTCGTCTGCCCATTTGAATAAACAAAAATCAACTTAATAACTGTACGGGGATTGCTGTGCAACAACAGGAGGCCCTGGCAAATACCTCATGCAGCCTTTAAAAATAGCATCATAGGGTTAAAATATGAATTTCTGTGAACATTTCTCTCCTGTGACGAGGAAAAAAAACTGAACCCGTGAACTTAAAATTAGCAGCTACTATATTCTCAGAGTGAGTAAGAACTTATTAAGGTGTCCTGCAGGGGTTTGTTTTACTCTAACTGTAATGGCTTATCTAATGTATGTAAACAGATCAGCTGCCCTTATAGATGCAAGGATAAAAGCAACACTTTGACAATTTTAATTACACACACTCTACTAGTGCTAGAGATGTGAAAAGCATATTCTACCTTGAGTAAATAGCACACCTTCTGAGCTATAGTTAAACACCCTTAAGTAATTTATCCAAGGGGAGGAAACCTCTTTGTATTTCTTTAGGGAAGGTATAATAAGCATGTTTAACAAGTAAGGACTTGATCATTTTCTCTTGTTTTTTTCCCCCACTTTCTGTACGAAAACTGCCAAATCTAAACTCTGTTTCTCTCTTGAAGGAAAGTACAAATCTGTTGTCTAAATGAGTCCCAACTCTCCACAAAATCACATTAGACCCTTGATCAAATGGTCATTTTAGAAGTGTTTGTAGCATGTGCTGTTCTCTTAAAAACAAAAATCAGTGTTTTGCAGGACAATGCATTACCGAACAAGACACACAAAATGTGAAGGACTTCAGGCCTTCATTTATACAGCGGTAACAAAATCCATAGGTCATCCAATATAAATGAGGAATTGTACTAGGACTACATTGCAGTTGTAGATGCTGCAATTACTAAAAGGTACATCTGCCAACAGAGAAAAAATAATGATGGCAAGAGCATTTTGGGCAGAGCTGCATGTATATGTATATGTATACACACACACACACACACACACACACACACACACACACACACACACACACACACACACACACACACACACACACACACACACACACACATCTGGACTTCACTTGGATATTGTTGTTCAAGAAAACTCATAAATCATTTACATCATGATGCAAGTGTCTCTCTATACCTTTTACTGTATATCACATACAATACCAGCTAGCAACAAATTGCCAAGTAGGAGTTTCTCAATACAGTACTGGATATCAATTATTTCATACAATAGATGTTGTGCAAAATATGACATTTCATACCAGTCTTCAAAACTTTCTCATGTATTTAATCGGATATAATTAGATCATTGACAATTAGAGATATATGACAGACACATTCATCTCTACATTTTTTTTTAAATGTAATCAAAGTGTGTAATAGATTAATTCCCATAGCTCGATGCTGCTTGCTAAATTCTCATACAGTTACATTAACCACATGAATGATTTGCTGTGGGCATATATTTTTCAGCACACAAAAAAAAAAGCTGAATAAAAACCCTACTCCATTACAGCACAAAAGTAATAGCACAGCCTCATACAGAGTTTCCTGTAAGCTGGACACCTCATGAATACATACACTGGTCTTAAGAAAAGCCTTTAAAATCACTGACATATTGAGCAAAGAACGCAACAAAAAGACATTATAATAGTACCCATTCTGCAGAAGAAGAAAAAGAGCAGTGAAGAGGATATTGTTGTCTTGTTACCTTTGATTGACAGTCTTTTCCATAATAACTGAGACCACTTACTGATTTCATATTCACCAATATTTTGTAAGAACTGTGTTCAATGGAAGGCAGTCATGTACTGTGCTTGTGATAACAATATGGTCTTAAATGCAATGAGACTGCATGTACATTACAAAAACAAACCTCTTTTAACCTCCCTTAATAAATAAACATAACAGCAAACCGTTCAACAGGATGCAATATTCCCCAACTATAAGAGACACTGTAACTGGAATATTAAAATACTTTGAGTATTTAGGTGTGATATCAATAGGTGGTGCACTGTACTAAACAGATTTCCAATTCAGTACCTCTACACCAAAGGAATACTATTCCCACAGCAAGTGACCTTTCAGTTGTATTCAGGGTTTATAAATAAGATATGTTAAACCTTCCCGATTAATGCCTGAATCCACCATATCAATTTCATATAGTGCTGAAACAAAACAAAAAAAGTTGATCCTGTTTACACGAACAAAACACCACTTTCAACAGATGAACTGGCCAGAGGGCTGGGTGTCCCCCCTTTCTCCACCATTGCAAAGAGAACTGACTATCCTATTTGTTTTCCTGCATAATTTATGGGGAGATTGAAATATAGCTGCATATATATATCCCGGAGCATTGCTCTGACTGAGCATAGGAGGGACCAGTGATGGTTTGCCAGCATTTCTCCATTAAATCAGTTCTTGCAGGGGAAAAGCATCCAAAGTTACAGCACAGCAAAACACCCTAGCTTGTAATATACCTGATAAATGAAGCACAAAGACAGTCTGACAAGATGCAAAGACAAGGGAACACACACACACACCCTGTCTGCTTTTCAATTAGCTTTCAATGGGAGAACATCTCTGAATATCAAGCACAAGAACCAAAATACAAAATTAAATTTTTCTTACAGCAATTAAGTTAGCACAGCGGTATATACGGGTATGAAAATAGTAAATCAATACTAGTGATACCAAACCTTGATTATGCTGAATATAGTAATAACCAGCCATGGTGTGAGCTGCAGAATGAACAGGTAGGCATTGTCTTCCAAAGTCTGTTCTCTGCCAGCCCCAGGCAGATTGTGGCACTATATATCACTATATATCACTATATCACTGTATCTCGGTGCTGCTGGTGGAGTTGAATACAAACTTACCTATGAAGACTAGTTCTCCGGGAGTCTCTGCCAATCTCCCCCAGGCTACTTTTCCATTCCTAAACACACATTGCAAATCCTCGCATCCATCGCTAACTTTGCAGCCAGTGCAGGGTCCTTGCTAGAACAGTCCACAAAAAAAAGAAGAGGATCCAGATCTGAGCTCAGCAACTCGCAGGGCAAATCCAAATGGGGGCGTGATGGGTTTAAAAGCCCCTTGCACATCCACCGTCCTACAAACCCCACCAGTGTCTTGAGGCCCCAGCTGTAAAGCTTTTCTGATCTTCAAAGCTCAAGCCTGATCAAATGGCACAGAGGCAGCGGACTGCCCTCTCCCCCACCCCCTCCTCCTCCCCCTATGCACACTCCCATCCCCCTAACACAGCTCAGTATAAACATTAGCCCAGGAGGAAGCACATCTCCAACTAACTGCAACTTCCACCAAGATCAGATCCTTTAAGGAAAACGATTTCCCATGCAAAAAAAACAAACACAGACATGGCAGAGCACTGCAACAGTTAAACGTTGCACCCCCCCCCCCACCACTGTCTGCAACACACACCCAGCAGCGTGTAAAAATAACCCAAGCAGGAACTATTTCTGTACCTTCTACCCCCCCCCCCCTCAGCCTGCCTGGCAATAGCCCTTTAACACCAGCCCCGTTCTATTCCAGCACCACGGTGAGCTGGAGGCTGCAGGGGCAGCCTTGTTCTAATCAGTCGCTTACCTCATACAGGGGGACAGAGAGAGAGCTGGCTGGGGTAGATTTATTTTGGTTGCTGCTGCTGCTTCCTTCCTACAATCCTAAACTCGTAAAAAAAAAAACCCTTCCAGCAGCGGGACGAGAGAAAAACAAACTGAGGCAGAGCAAATGGTGTAATTCGATCCATCTCTAGTCAATCCATCAAGAGATCAGTAAGGCTGCTTACCAATAAGCCTGCTCCAGTCCTGGGTCCCACCCCCAGCTCTGATCCTGCACCATACATGCAGATTTGGGATGTTCTCTCTCTTTTTTTTTTATGCTGGTGAAGCTTATTCTGACCCTTCACTGGCCTCTCATTCCCCATCCCCCCCCCCCCCCCCCCCCAGCAAGCTACTCCAACTACAACAGTGCCACATTTGCTTTCAGCTAAAGAATGGAAGACAGTCATGTCTCGTCTACTCTCATTATCCACATCTTATTTCAGACATCCCGGGGACAGAAATTATTGCTGCCCAGTATTATGCAACCACAATCTCAGGGAAGTTCATTCTTGGTGTTCTTTGGCAGAATCACTTCATTGCAGAGAACAAGGGGGAAAAAAGCAATCAGAAAGGTGTTCTGGCTTAGGAAAATAAAATTAAAATAAACCTCAAATTGAACACAAAGATTCTGATTTTTTTTTAAATTTTTTGAAATGCAAACAGTCCAGTGCAGTGTAATTTCCATGTAAACTGTGTTGCAGTAATAACAGAAAAATAAAACAAAAAAAAGATGCGATTGAAAAAAAAAAAAAACCTCTGTAACTCGCCCATCATAAATATGTAAACATATTAAAACCCAAGTGTGTAATCTTGGAAATAAATGCAAGGCAAACACTTTGACATTAACATTCAAATAAAAACCATTAACTATGCACAGAAATAAACTGCTAAACAACAGTGCTGCTTTGTAAAGGATTATTTTCAGGAGTGAGAACTGTTCTGTGATGCTCTAAAACATAATTTAATGAAGTCTGACTCCTTTATATTCTTTATCAGTAGTATTCATAATATGCCCTATGGACTCCAACAATGATAGAGGGGTCAAGTTATTAACCTTGCAGTTAGGGAGAAATACAGAGAGCATATTATGTACAAAACTGCTGTTCACTACCTATATTACACATTGTTCCTAGCATTAAAGCATGGACATGTCAGTGGTTATAAAGTGCGTTGAACATTTCAATGAACCTTGGTCCTTCACCAGTTGATTGGCCAATAAAAGTAAATGATACAAGTAAACTTAACAACCACCAAGAAGTCAAAAAACCATTCAGTTTCATGCAGGGACTTCCTTATCTAGTGTACCAGTTTGGGGGGGGGGGGGGGTGTATTATTGTTTTTTTGTGTGCATTTGATATATTTTACCATATGTACTGTGCTGTGGAATAGGCTTGGTTCTTCTACACTGTATACTTGATATCTGCATTCAGAAACAACGTGTTTATATCCAATGATTAGTTTGACCAAATACTATTTTTTCTATCCGTCAATACAGAGACGCACACACGCACACACGCACACTCTCCCTCAGTGAGTAAAGACACTGATTGTAAACTACAGTATGACACTGAGTTTGAATCAGTGGTTCAATTCAGTGTTGGCTCCTTGTGAGCCACTTGATCTCCCTGTGCCTCAGCCCCTTTCCCCCAAATAGATTGTAAGCTCACCTCGGCAGGGACTGTGTCTGTAAAAACTCCTATGGTGCTGCATACTGTGCACTATACTGTAATTGTGAAGTGCTTTGTGTCCCATTGTGAGAAAAGTGCTATATTTAAATAAAGTTATTATTATAAACCCATGGGGTGAGACAGCAGCAGCACCTGCGGCACCCCTAATTCCAGCGCCAATGCGGGGCTCTTAAGCAATATCCTGCATGTTTTTTTTGTTTTTTTAAAATAAATAAATAAATCAGTTCTGTAGTATTAGATACTTACATTTTTTTCTCAATGCCATTTTTAATGAGTTTTAATATATTGAGCATCCTTTGATTTCTATAGCAGGTTTAGCCACCTCCCCAGCAGTGCAAGTTCTTTGTAACACTCCTGTTTGTGATAAGTTGTTGCCAATATTCCCAGCAGTTTGAGCTGCAAGCTGTAGTAGATAATGTTACCTTATAGTAATATAAGAATACACTGTAGCTGCTGAGGTACACTGACTAAAAGATTGATTGAAACTGAAAGGCAGCCATTTAGTGAACCCTGGGAAGCAGGATCTTTGCTGATGGATCACAGGGAACGAATCAATCAGCAGCTTAGGTAATTAGTTTTCAATTAAGGTAATCAAAGACTGCACATATTAAAAATAAATAAATAAATATATATATATATATATATATATATATATATATACACACACACACACATATACACATATATATATATATATATATATATATATATATATATATATAGTTTTAAAGTGCCGCTTGGACTTCCTCTTTAAGCATTGTTTGACACATTCTCACAGCTGTGTTTGTTAGTGGCGAATGGTTACGGAATACCTTATCCATTATATGTAGACCCATTTATCATCTGTGCCCAGTTTGTAGATTGTGTAGTCCTTTTGCAAGCAAAGTCCCCCTTTATATCTGCATATACCAGTACGCAAGCGCTCTGCAGCAAGATTGGCCAAGCAAAGTGTTGCAGTGAAGTGGTTAATACCTATGTACAAAACTACAAATGGACCAAAGTCCGTCTTCGATCTGTTTCTTTTGAACCTAGTTGGGCAGCAGTGCAAGAAGGTAGCATTGTATAAATGTGGGGGGAGAGGGAAAAGTGGTGTGGGGGGAGAGGGAAAAGTGGTGTGGGGGGAGAGGGAAAAGTGGTGTGGGGGAGAGGGAAAAGTGGTGTGGGGGAGAGGGAAAAGTGGTGTGGGGGAGAGGGAAAAGTGGTGTGGGGGAGAGGGAAAAGTGGTGTGGGGGGAGAGGGAAAAGTGGTGTGGGGGGAGAGGGAAAAGTGGTGTGGGGAGAGAGGGAAAAGTGGTGTGGGGGGAGAGGGAAAAGTGGTGTGGGGGGAGAGGGAAAAATGGTGTGGGGGGAGAGGGAAAAGTGGTGTGGGGGGAAAGGGAAAAGTGGTGTGGGGGGAGAGGGAAAAGTGGTGTGGGGGGAGAGGCAAAAGTGGTGTGGGGGGAGAGGGAAAAGTGGTGTGGGGGAGAGGGAAAAGTGGTGTGGGGAAGAGAGAAAAGTGGTGTGGGGGAGGGTGGCATGCACTGAGGAGGCTAATTGTCCTAAGGACAGAACCATCAAAAGAAAGGAGAGAGAAATGATACAGTATATAGAGACACCTGGGGATAGAAGAATATTTTGATACTCAGGAGAGAGGATTTCAAGGTTTTCACTCCTTCCGCCCACGAATATCCCAGGACAAGGAGAAATATTTATTATGCAGCTTGAAGGCCCGCATTACTAAGCAGTGCTATGGCATAAGGCACCTTTTCGGCCCAGAAGACAGCAAGGTCATGTGAAGAACAATATAATAAGCAGAATGTAGTAAGTGTCAATCATTATTTACTCTGCAAACACAGGTAACAATGACATAAAATAATCCTCACTAAAAAGGGAATCGGGTGAACTTTAAAGCTCTGGCATAGAAATGATTTGTGTTTGTTTTTCAGTTTGGTATCACGTTATCTCGGGGATCCGAGAGGCTCAAATGCTCCTGCACATACAGCATACCTAAAGGAAAGGCAATAAAGTGAAAGAATAAACAGGCGGATGTGTTAGCATATATACGTCAGACTAAATACCTAAAAAGCATATGGCAAGATGCCCATTTTATCTTAAAGTCAGTGTTTCTTAAAAAAAATTAAAGCTGATATGTCCCTTTCCCCGCCCTTAAAATGTTCAATGTTGACTCCAGGATCACTTTGTGTTGTCATCTTTCCAATAGCACACCATCATATGAAGCTAATGTCTGATTATTGGTTCAGTACATATTTTTCAGAGTACTACCATTTCATTTTAATTTAAGACATGTACTGTAAGTAAATAGTCCAAATACATGCAGAAACGGACGTGTCCCGATTCAGGTTATGTGACATATTTAGCATATATATGTGATTCGATGGCCTATTGCTGATGAAAATGGAGAAGTGGCATTTGGGAGAGAAACTGGAACCAATTTGAGGGCCCTCTCCATCTAGATAAAGACAAAACAATCAGGTATGATTGTGATAAAGATCATACAGTTCACCTATCCTGACAGATGTTATCACAGCTGGAGTCAGATTTACGAATACTATGGTATAACTCTTCTGAACCAAGAAACTGTCATTGAATAGAGGAGAATTTTGACATAAGAGGTTTTTTCTCAGTATGGCCAAAATAAGTCTATAGGATTCTAAACCATAAAATAACACTTAATGAAAAGTAGTATATATATATATATATATATACACACACACACACACACACACACACACACACACACACACACACACACACACACACACACACACACACACACACACACACACTTTGCAGAGAAATTTATTCAGATAGCTAGTTCAACTGTATACTTTATAGATCGCTGCCTAGCAGTCATGTATATATTACATGTAAATATCACATAGCTTATGGGAAACATCACAGACACATTACGTGACAGTGACGTAGTCCAATCCTTTTCCATACATCTAACAGTAGTCTGATAGGTAAGATTCAAAGCGCTGATGTGGGGTATCACTAGGGTTGCCAGGTGGCTTCTCCAAAAATACTGGACTCAATGGTGAAAGGTGCGTCAGGTTACTATGTCCAGGGAGGAAAATACCGGACACATACATGTCCAGTATTACAGTACCTCTCATTTTTTACTGGGCAGAGTGTCCAAATACAGGACAGTCCGGTTCAATACAGGACACCTGGCAACCCTAGGTATCACACCCCGAATCCGGGGGTAACTGCCATTCATGTCGATAGCTGTTATCACTGGACCAGGATGCGATACCCCAGCATCGGCACTTAGTGAGTATGCCTGGATGTAGATCACGCTATTGTGAAATACAGACGCAAAACATTGATATACAAATGCGTAAACAGGATATGGCTCAAAATATATACAAGCTCACATAATACTGCAGCATGGTGAAGAGAATGTTTCGAAGTTGAACAATTTTCTGCTATACCCAAAATTATATTTCATGTTCCTAATTAAACCCACCGGATTCTGTTTGCAGTACTGTAATTGTATGCAGGCTGCACATATTTTGTCAGCGTTGTACACTCAGTGACCAGATTTAGATTTTCCCCATGTAAACACACATGCCAAATAATGCAAGCAATACATTTAAAAAAAGCTTAAAAAGCGTAGGATTGCCTTTTTTTTGTTAAAAAAAAAAGCCATATGCTGGAACGCCATGAATAAACTAAACTGAGGGTTGATCTTTTTGCTAAAATGAGTTTTAATTGGCATTCCTATTGACTTTAGTTATTTCATGGTAGAGTTTTGTAAGTGCACACACCTGCCCCACTTATCCTTCTGCATGCAAGGAGCTTAATGCCTGCAATCAGATCATGTATATTCTTGTTCATTTTATCTTTCACTTTTGTATATAAGGAATTGAATTGACTTATTCCAGTTTAGGGATTCTGGTCCGCCTTTGATTTGGAAGATAAAATTCTGCTGGGAACGGATTACTTTATTGCAGATTAAATCAAGTATTGACAATAAACATTCCTATGAAATACAAACAGAGCACTTTAAATTAGATATTGTTGAGGGGGAAGAGAAATTTAATTTCATTTACTGCTCTGCTTACATATTCCTTCTTTTGTAAAGTGGCGTTAGGACACAGTTTTAAAGCCGCAATTTACACTGATTGCCGTTTTTTTCCAACATTTATCTTTTACTTATGTATAAATATCTTCTTGCCATTTCTAACACTTTTTTATTTTTAAAATCTGATGCTGTTCAGGAGATAAGTAAGAAACACTTATTTCATCAGACATATCACGGAACCTTTATTTATGTTGATGCTAGGAAGGATTGTACCGTTAAATATCTAATCTGCAATGAAAGGCATGCCAACTAAATCCTTTTAGCAGATGCCAAACACACCATTATACTGTATCAGTCAATGAAACACACACCCATTATTATTTTTAATTACTGATCTAATTTTCAGATCCAAATATGCAAAAAAAAAAAATTCTGAGAACTTCAATTTCATTTTAATTTAAGCAAATAAAAATTCCATTTGTGAGCACATTCACAAGACAGGTCTGGAACCCTGTTTCTCCCCATTATCTGTTAGCATACAGTGCTTCCACTGCAGCTAGGGATTCTGGGTAATGACATGCAAATGAGCACATAGTATAACCTTTTGCTTCAAATTAATTTTAACATGGACCCCTATACGCTTATGCCTACCGTATTACACAGCTTTTCAGCAAGCCTGTGTTACAGTGCAGAGCCAGTAAACCTACTCGCAGACAGCTGTTTTGATCTTTTGGGTCTCATCAGTGTCAGGTTGTTTATACATTTTAATTTAAGAAATGTAAGTAAATAGCCACTTGCAGAACAAGACGTGTCCTTAATCATGTTATGTGTCATATGTAGCATATATACAGTGGCCAGGTCTTCATGATACAGGTGTGTGGAAACACGTAATGCCATGATCAAAAGAATCTCTGAGGACCCCCGAAAAGCTGTTATTGATTCCCATCAGTCTGGAAAGGGTTGCAAAACCATTTCTAAGGATTTGGGGCTACATCAATGCACTGTTATACAGTCTAGAAATACAGACAGTGCATGGCCACAGTTACTCTATCCAGGAGCATCAACCTACCAAAATCTCTCCAAGAACAAACCAGTAAATCATCCAGGAAGTCACAAAGAACCCCATAGTAACATCCAAGGATCAGCAGGACACTCTCGCATTAGATAATGTGAGTGTTCATGACTCAACTATCAGAATAAGACTGGACAAGAATAGTGTTCATGGAAGGATAGCCAGGAGGAAATCACTGCTCTCTAAAAAGAACATTGCTGCCCGTCCGAAGTTCGCCAAAGAGCACATAGATGATCCACAAGACTTCTGGAACAATGTTCTCTGGACAGACGAGTTAAAGGTAGAACTTTTTGGCCTCAATGAGTAACTTTATGTTTGGCGAAAACCAAACACTGTGTTAGAACCGAAGAACCTCATCTCAACCGTCAAGCATGGTGGTTGGAGTGTGATGGTTTGGGGCTGCTTTGCTGCCTCAGGACCTGGGCGACCTGCCATTATGAATTCTACATTGTATCAGAATATTCTAGAGGAGAATGTCAGGCGATCCATCCGTGAGCTGAAGCTGATGAGAAAGGGTTCATGCAACAAGACAATGATCCTAACTATAGAAGCAGATCTTCAAAAGAATGGCTGCAGAAGAAGAATGTTGTGGCAGGACCTGAAGCGAGATGTCCATGCAAGGAAGCCCTCAAGTGTCACTGAGTTAAAGCAGTTCTGTAAGGAAGAATTGGCCAAAATTCCTCAAAACCGACCTGAGAGACTGACCAACAGTTACAGGAAACGCTTAGTTGAAGTCATTGCTACTCAAGGGGGTGTAACCAAATACTGAATTTAAATGTCACATTCTTTTTATCACATGGATATTGAATGTTGAATAATTTGTGGATTAATAAATGTTGAAAAAGTATCATTTGTGTGATCATGTTATCTTCAGCTATTATTAGGACTTAGATCACGATCTAATACAATTTTAGGTTTGAAATATGTGAACCTAAGGGGTTTACAAACGTTTTGTCACCCCTGTGTGGGATGTGATGGCCTATTGCTGATGAAATGGCAAAGTGGCATTTGGGAGAGGAACTGGAACCAATTTGGAGTCCTCTCTAGCTAGATCAAACAATCAGGTATGATTGTGATAAAGAACACATACATCTCACCTATCCTGACAGTATTTATAAATCTGCAGCCAGCTGTGATAACATCTACATTATGACTCTTCTGAACTAAGAAACTGTCCTTGAACAGAGAAGAATTTTGACACTGGAGCTTCTTCCCACAACCGAGGCCAAAACAGGAGATATGTTACACACACGGCTCTGTTGTCATTGATCTATGGATTAATGAATGTGTGTGTCCTTACCATTCACTGAATGCAATAATTCAGTGGGATGAACTCCCTGAATCTGGTCGGATTACCTACAGTCACCAAGTAACCTTACTGAAATTATTAATCAGCCACCAGTGCACTTCATATGTCCCCCTGTACTTTTGTAGTGATATGCAATTAACAATTTGTATGTTATAATGAACACTCAATCACAGTAGCTCACAGAGGCCATCAAAACACCACAAAATGCCACATCAAGGATAATTAATGGCCATTTTTGGTACATAACTCATACCATGATGCTACATGTGCTATGAAAGACCTTTACGGAGCTATTAGATCATTCATATGCAAAAGGTCCTATTATACGCAAACTCGAGTCTGTACAGAACATGTTTACATTTATTTTCATCATAGTAAAAAGGAAGCTTTTAAACCAGCCATGAATTCAGGCGATTTTAGGTAAGTTTGGCTATTTTGACCCCTTAAGAAATCAGCGCTCACTTGGTACAATAATTCTAAGCTAATGGTCCTCAAACTACTCCTCGTGGGCCTGATCCAAGCCAAGTTCTTTTGAAGGCTTTCATACAGTATGCAAATTACTGGCACCCATGGCTGTAGAGGTGTACAGTATTGGTTATTTCTAAAATCTGCAGTGGCTGTTGGTCCCCCAAGGAGATAATTTAAGAACCGCTGCGCTAGGCGTTATCTTAACATTTTTAATGTTTAAAAAGTTTCATTCAAATATGTTGCTATTTTTTGGCAAGGTTAAAAAGCTTATAATTTTGTTTTAATACCGAAGGAAGAAAGAACTCTTGAACGCTTGTCTTATAATACTAAAGTACTCCCTTACTCTGTTTTAATATGAAAATCGTACCGCTTGTTTGGCAGAAAACACCATGGTGTTGCTCTGATCCTGTGTGTTTGAAGGGTCCCAGGTAATTGTTTGATACAATTAGTATCTCTTAAATGCTGATAGACATTAAAGCTGCAGTTCAGGCAATATCCTGCATGTGTGTTTTTTTTTTTTTAATAAATCAGTTCTGTAGTAAGAAAAAATACTTTTAGCATTTTCTGTTTTAAAAACAACAACTTTGAAAGACCAATTTTCTTGTATTCTATTTTAACAAGCATGCTTGTTCCTATAGCAACGATTTACATTCCCCATATTTAAAGATGTCGCCAAACTTTGCCGATCAATAGACGGAGAACGAATTGACCGGCAGATATGCAGTTCTTTAGGTAATTAGAGATTGCCCAAATGAAACTATCGAAGTAAAAAAAAAAAAAGACTGAACTGCAGCTTTAAGGAACTACATCCATACTCAACAGTACACATAAAATAAAAACATGTTCTGAATGATTTCACGTCCCACTCCAACTTTGAACAACACCATATAGTTAAATCAACGCTTATTACTGAGTGTGCATAAATGTGTTTTTGTTACAATTTTGAAGGTCTAAAGCAGTGTTTCTCAACCAGGATCCTGTGGAACTTTGCTGTGTCGTAACCATATGCCAGGAGCACCATGGCCCACTGAGAAAGACGCTGCTGCCTGTGGGCATGTCCCGCTCTACCTGAAAACATGGAGGCTGCGATCATCCTCTCCTCTCGAAGTCCAGCACAGAGACAGGAACCCCACCATCTACTGACGGCTAACATGTTCTATATGTGTGGGAAGGTTGCAAGTATCGAGAGGAGCAGAGTATGATGGCTTTGTGTAGCTCAGGGAAGTGAGGTGTGCTGTGTGGAGTTGGGGGAAGGTTGGTGGATGTTGTGTGTATGATTAAGAAAGAGGGTGTGTTGCACGTAAGTGAGGGTGGTATGAGTGAGGTCTGAAGAAAAGGGGTACCCAGAGATTGAAAAAAAAATCCTTCAGGGGTGACTGCTCAAAAATATTCTGAACCACTGGTTTAAAGGGCCTCTTCCTACACTAGTTGTAGGTGTGATTGATAGACCTGGAATTGCCAGTTTAACCATAACATACATTCATGTCTACTGTTCACCGTTTGTAACAAACTTACTTAACATTTGTTAATTTGTGCATCTGACAGACAAATCCAGTGAAAGATTTAAATATTTCATGTGGGCATTTCTACTTTCTTTACAAAGAAAATGCAAAAAAAAGTTAATTTTTTATTAATTTTTAATATGATGAGACTTGTGCTACAAGACTTTCTTAATCGTTGTGATGCGTCACTAGCTAAATGTTATGCGTCAAAATAATTTGGGACTTTTCAGTAATATATGTTCTAATTTAACCAACGTGACACATTGTTAAGGTAAGTTTCTAGAAGAATGCTCTTCATTTAAAATAGCAACTGATAACAGTTGTCTGTAAATTATTTAATGCACTTTGCCAGCATTTACCCCCCAAAATTTATATTTCCACACCACTGTTTTAACTAGATGGTATATGATTATAATATTTGTTGGGTTCAAGGTTTATTTGTTGTATGTTTCTGTATGAACCACAGAGGAAGAATAAATACAAGGAATGACATTTCTTCCCCTCTTTAACTCTCCACCTGTGGAGATCTTTTGTGACATCCATAAAGAGACTTCACTAACGATCACTTCCCACAGCTGTTGTGAGTGGGCTTTGCAAGGCATTCATTATAGGCACTAAAGGTCTGGGAGCTTTTTCTATTCTAAGAAAGGACGAGAGTCCTCTAATGAATCGCTAAAGTATATGAAGCTGAGGGCCACTATTTGTGGGTTCCTTAATCAGAATTGTATTTCCAGAGACGGTGGACAGTTGAGAAACACCACTTTTGCAAAGAATGCGTGACTCCCGCACAACCTAATTCAATACTTTTGTTAAGTCTTGAGAATTCAAGATTGATCACACCATATATTTGCCACTGTTGCCATTCAGAAAATCACAGCCTGCGATGGATTTAAAATCTTAGACAAAGTAAACTTCAAGCCAAACACACATTTGAAAAAGTAAACAGTTACATCTGGAAAATCTACTGGCATATGAACAATTTTAGTTTTCCATTGTCAAGAAGACTCTGTGGTTATAATGTCCTTTCCCAGAAGCCACGGTTTTCTCTGTCACTGTTTATTGGCTCTCCTTCAAAAATGAGGGACAGGTTATCATATTGTAATTCCAGCTTTATCTGATTGTATTGTGCAATCCTAGAGCAGGGATCTCCACGGAGGCTCTCTCCCACATAGAAAGGTCCATGGTCATTTACAAAGGGAAAAGAGATGGTGACTAAAACATGAAAAACACATTTTTTAGGGGATTTCACAATTATCTGTACAATAACAATGACTGAAGCATGTTTGTGATGTAAATATTCCAAAATCATATTAAAGTAGCATGATGGGAGAAGGAGTGACTCAGTGAGTAAAGACAGTGACTCTGGCACTGAGTTTGAAGCAGGGGAACCTGGTTCAATTCCCGTTGTTGGCACCTTGTGACCTTGGGCAAGTCACTTTATCTCCCTGTGCCTTAGGCACCAAAAAACATATAGATTATAAGTTCCAAGGGGGAGGGACTGTGCCTGCAAAATGTCTCTGTAAAGCGCTACGTAAAACTAGCAGCGCTATACAGCAGGGCCCCGCTTCTCATGTTGAATTTGAAATCGCGCATGCGTAGAATGGGTGGGTGCGCCCGGCGCGCATGCGCAGACTGCAGGTTGCACGCAGCGCATAGGTCGCACATGCGCAGAATGGCAAAAATGCCGGTTTACGCATGCGCAGTACTGAAAATCGCCGGATCCGCTTTCCGGTGATTTTCACTATACGGCGGGCCTCTGGAACGGAACCCGCCGTATACCCAGGGCCCTCCTGTACAAGAACATGCTATTATTATTATTATTATTATTATTATTATTATACTCCATGTATGGGTATTCTAAACTCTGGGGTCTTCTGATATAGGATTGTCCCAATTTTCCAACAGAAGAGCCCATGACAAATATGAACAAAGTTAATGGTTTCATATGGCTCTTTCCAAGATGGCAGTCTGGCAGCTGCATAGGTCACAGGACATACATGAAAACGAGAGATAACTCAATGTATTTTTTCCTGCTAAAATATTTAATAAATAAAAAAATCAGGTCCCTAGCACTGCCAATTTTATGCACAGGTTGGCAATCCCTTGTTTGTGGCCATTTTCAGTTCTGAAAATGAGTAGCTGAACTGTAGGGGACGGTGCTTATTAAGTAATGGAATAAAGTCCAAAAAAAAAATGACTCATCAAAAAAATGGCTACAAATTTAATTTAAGCAAATGTGGAACTCCCGGACTTCGACGGGCAACGGCCAATAACCGCAGAGATCACAACATTCTTACATGTGTGAACATGATTTCTGACTTGCAAAGTCTCCCATTCATGTCTAGACAACAGCATCCACAAAAATTACTGCAAGAGTTTCCACCTTCAATAAAGTGAACTTTTGATATGTAATAGCGTGTTGTGTTACTTCTGAGGATTACAGAAATTATGCCTTTTGTCTGTGTGTGGCGTATTGAGATGTTAAATATGACATCAAACGGATTATTTAGCAAAACCACGTTTTACAGCGACGCATTCAATTTCCTCATTTAATCCTCCAAGTCGAATCTATTTTTCTTCTTTTTGGGAAAAGAATGGTCTAATGAATGTTTGTCCTTATGATATGCAGACTTGTTACCCATTTGATGTGATGGCTTTAGAAAGCCAACTCCGGAAGATAGTCTTTAACTAAATGCATTTACATCTTATAAAGAAGTGAAGTTGTATTTACTTGTGGCAAGTTTGTTTGTTTGTTAAATGGAATGAATGTACCATTTATGGGAAGAATACACTACATGGCGGGAAATCAATGTCCCAAAAATATATGTGATGCAAAGATGTGATGGGATAATGGTTTAAACTTCAGTTAATATAAAAGTTTGCGTAATGCAAACTTATCAGCAAAATGAAACCCAAACTATTAATGTTACTACAGGCATACCCCGGTTTAAAGACACTCACTTTAAGTACACTTGCGAGTAAGGACATATCGCCCAGTAGGCAAACTGCAGCTCGTGCATGTGCCTGTCAGCACGTCCTGAACAGCAATACCGGCTCCCTACCAGTACTGAAGCTGTGCGCAAGCGGGGAGACTATAGAGCCTGTTACACATGCGTTATTTACATCAGTTATGCACGTACAGGCATACCCCGCATTAACGTACGCAATGGATCCAGAGCATGTATGTAAAGCGAAAATGTAGTTAAAGTGAAGCACTACCTTTTTCCACTTATTGATGCATGTTCTGTACTGCAATCGTCATATACGTGCATAACTGATGTAAATAAGGCATTTGTAACAGGCTCTATAGTCTCCCCGCTTGCGCACAGCTTTGGTACAGGTAGGGAGCCGGTATTGCTATTCAGGACGTGCTGACAGGCGCATGCGTGAGCTGCCGTTTGCCTATTGAGTGATATGTCCTTACTCGTGAGTGTACTTAAAGTGAGTGTCCTTAAACCGGGGTATGTCTGTATATGACAATTGCAGTACAATAAATGCATCAATAAGTGGAAAAAAGGTAGTGCTGCCCTTTAAGTACATTTTCGCTTTACATACATGCTCCGGTCCCATTGTGTACGTTAATGCGGGGTATGCCTGTATTTTATTTTCTATGATCTGAAACACTTCTTTTTAAAGCGGCTTTGGAATAAATATATTTTGGGGATGAAATCAAGTAGGAATAAAAGGGGTCATTTATAAAGTACCAACGAATCATGCAGAATCATGTGACGCGTTATTTTTGTCCTTTTATGTTTTTATAACGCAAGGTCATATCCAATTGCAAACATAGAAACATGAAAGTTGGTGGCACTTAAAGGACTACTGTCTAGCTGCAGACCCAATAATTCCGATTAAAGGGATGTGCTAGGAAAATCATGGTGAACAGCGGAATTGAAATGCTATACGTTCCTTCATCATTATGTAAAAGTGCTGTATAAATAGCTTCAAAGTAAAAATAATGCAACATGAATCATCGTAATATCTGCTACGCGCTCTGACTTTTGATGAATGGCGTCCATTGTGATGGCTTACAACTGGGAATTGATAAGACTCCAGTAAACTTTTTGGAAAGTTTTAACCCGGCTTCTAAGGCCCAGTAGAACACAAGAGAACCTGAATACTTTATCAAGATAGTTTAGAATGTTAAAGATTAATGAATGTATGATGTAGCCAATCCTTGAATGTCAAAGCTTCCGTCTAGCAAGAGTTTGGAAAACCCATCTCATTTCAGTTCCTCTTGTCAGTTGTTTTAAAAATAGCCTTTGAATTTATGTCTGAGTCTGACTGGTCTTGTTTCCACATAATATGACAGTATGCTGTCTCCGAAAATAGAAGTAAGAAAGACATGAAATATGGATATTAGTATGTTCAATTTCCATGTTAATTTAAAAAGGAAGTATATATTTGCAACATTCATAAATCTTTTAAATGAAACACTAGCAGCACATGCGTGTGGTGATGACATGCGAGGATGTTTTTTTTTCACTTTATAACGAACAATGGGATGTTCAGCCAGTCTATTTAATATACAAGAATACTGTAAAAACCACACACAGCAAGTACTACCTTCCACTTTTCCACTAGATGTAGTAAAAGGAAGTAGCTGGAATGCCATACTTTACATATGTTCTGATTGCACACTATGCTAATAATGTTGGTAGACAAGACAAATAATATAGATATTACATTTCATTTCCTTTCAAAGACTAAATGATAGCCTTGGAGTCGTTCTTGCAATATTCAGTTCTGATAAATACTATAAACGGGCTGCAGTAGCAACTAAAATTGTCCTAGAGACATTGTGTCACTGCTGGTAGGCATGGTGGTTACTGCTTATGTCTGTGTTGACTCTTAATCAATGTTGCCTTATTATCAGATGATATGAGCCACGTACTATGCATCAACTTGGCTTCAGGATTCTTGTTTTATATTTCATTGGCCCCCTATTCAGTATGATACGAATTGGAGTAACAATGTATTTCATATAGAGAAAAGTATCCGCTACAATGTAAATGTACAAAGTAATGCAGAGGTATAGAAGACGGAAGAGAGACAATGTCAAATATGAGAGCAATTGCTACTGACTACTGAGGAGGAGGGGGTGGAGGACACGTGGAGAGGTGGGAGGGAGGAGGAGAGATAAGGAGAGGGCGAGAGGGGAGGGGATGGGGGGAAAGGAGGAGAGGGGGAAAAGGAGGAGGGGGAAAAGGAGGAGAGGAGGGGAGGATGGGAAGATGGGAAGAGGAGGATATGGGGAGAGATGAGGACAGGGGAGGAGGAGAGAGGGAAAAAGAGGAGAGGGGGAGAGGAGCAGAGGGAGGAGAGGGGGAAGAGGAGGAGTAGGGGACAGGGGAGGGGAGAGGAGGGAATTGGGGCGAGGAGAGGGGAGAACGGGGGAGGAGAGGAGGGGGAACAGTGGGGAGAAGAGGGGGAGAGGAGGGGTAACAGAGGGGGGAATGGGGGATGAGGCAGAAGGTGGTAGAGGAGAGGGGGGGAGGGGGTAGAGAAGTGGGGAATGGGGGAGAAGATGGGGGAACGGGGAGATAGGGGAGAATGGGGATGGGGAGAGAGGAAACGGGGGGGGGGAGGAGAGGGGGAAACGGGGGGAGGAGAGGTGGAAATGGGGAGGAAGAGGGAAAAACGGGGGGGGGGGGGGAAGGAGAGGAATTGGGAGTGAGGAGGGGGCACAATTAATTTTGCAGTTTGGTTTGGCCACATCTTTACCTTAATTTCTGTTGTTTACATAAAGATGCTTATTCAGAAAGCAGATGTTCCAAAATTGAGATAATTTCAAATGTTTAAAAAAAAATATTTTCCCCATAGTCATGATTCTCTTAAGAAAAAAATAATAATAATCATTTAATATACAACAGCACATATAGCGAAACAAGAAGAAAAAAAGTTGTGTACTATTGCTTGTACAATGTATGCAAATAGGTCTGTGATTTTAGAGAAATAAGAAGCATGTCTACATTTGTAGATGAAGAATGATCTTAAACGTGTGTTTTAAAATGCACCTTCAATATTCGAATCTAGTAAATATATTCGTTTTGTGATCACTTGGTATTAACATTTTAAGGGGTCACTAAATGCATATTGCTAGAAGGAAAAAAAAACCCATTAGTTACACATTACTAGAACCAAACTAAATTAAGAAACAGATCATTTCCTTGGTGCCATCAATATTTTACTCAGTCATAGCCTGAACGCACAACAAAGAATTAATCATTAATGCGCTGACGTACATCCATTATTTCTATTAAATCACCTTAAAACCTCTTGGTGAGTGTGTGCATAGGTATAGGAGATCTGTGTATCAAAGAAGCAGAGAAAATCAACAAGAATGTTAATAGCATCTGCTGCAATGCAGAAAAAAGGATTTAAACCGAAACCTGCGCCAGGGAATGGCAAATACAGAAGCGCACCGCGATACGGCAAGAAAAGCAAGAGTTTTCCACTTTAACTTGGTTAATAATTTACTGTTTATTAAAGCCAAATCTACTGTAACTGCAGAAGTTCCATTATCCCAGAATTCCTTGTGCACAGTGAGACCAATGTTAGACACATTAGTTCTGCCATTTGAAGGCCTATGGCAGGCAGTGGCAGATTTCCCATTTGGCCCGATAGGTCCTGGCCCGGGCGGCAAAAATGTCCGTCCCCATACACAGATGCCACGCTCTCCAGCCTATCGGGCCTAATGGAAAGGCACTTACTTACCTGTGGCGGCTGCCTCTTTGCTGCCGGCCTTCCTTCTCCTTCCGGATCGTAGCGTCACATGACGCCGCGGGCATCGCCAACGTGACATCACACGGCATCTCGTTGCCACGGCAACGTGCCCGTGCGCCGTCGAATGACGTCACGATTGCCATGGCAACGCGACGCCGTGACATGTTGGAGGATACCCTTAAAAACTGACCTGTTGGTGGCCCTTGAGGACTGGAGTTGGCCACTCCTGGCCTAGGGTGACACACAATTCTGTCACCAGTTCATTTCACTGTAACATTGAGGAAAAGGGTACTTACTGGCCTACATTTAAAATACATAATGAACCCGTTTACTGCCGGAAAGGAGTGTAATGCAATTTGAAATGTGTTCCAAGTCCCTCTTACAGTAATTGCGTTAAACTATTTGCAAAACCAAAATCAATATGTTTTGCATTTGCTTTAATTTGCTTCTTCTGGCCCTAACGAGCCCCTCCCACCGCAATGTGGTTTAAATGGATGGAAACCATTCAATAAGCAACAGACGGAAAAGTATACCGTGCTCTAATACAGGCGACATCTACTCTTTTAATGCTTCTGCTATTGTTTGACCAGGAGAAATAATGTATTTACAGCCTGTGACAATAGTCAGTTCTTTTATATAATGATCTCTCTCTTCAAATATAAAATATGAAATATGCACTTTGTGTGTTTTATGGTAGACATCTAATTTAAAAGTACTCTGGGTCTTCAGAAAAGGCTTTAAACAAAGGTTTGCATTTCCATGCATGTTTTTAGTAATAGCGGTTTAATGTTTAGTAGGGGCATGTATACATTTGTAATGGCAAACTAGATAAAACGATTATCATCAACATTGTCTGAAAAGGTCCTGTAATAACGGTGGCCAAGCTGTGGATTCTAGAATGACAAATCAAAAACGACTGTGTCTAAATTGGCCAAGTTGAATCCTTTGTAGAACAAGCCTGAGCAGGTTTTAGGCAAAATGTTCTTATTCCTAATAATCTCCAAGTTACCTAGCATGACTCAAACGGAGGTTGAATGAATGCAATCCTTAGCAATATTAAATGTACAGGATGTGTCTCTCCCTAACATAATACATACTGCTGTTCTTGGATAAGCGCGCACAAGAACAAGACGCAACGCACAAAAACTATCCGTTGCGAAGACGCCAGTGGCCCTGGGTGGCATCAATTGGTAGTTATTTTGCAATAGACCATCTACTGCCACATACTTCTCTCTACTGAGGAAAGGGTATGTCACTTTCGTTGTGTGCACCTTTCTCTCATATTCATGACTGGTAAATCTGTTTTCCCAAATTATGCTCCATTCCATTCATTTCTACCCTGTCTCCAGGAGATGCTCGCAACTCATACGTTTTACAAACGCAGTACTTTATCGAGCAGTCTATACAAACTATGCAAGCCCTTTGGTCCATAGCGACATTACCATCTTGCCAGGCTGTCCAAAGGAAAAGTCCGTAGCAATCGTGAAAGAACTGACCCTTATGCGTTTACTCCGAATTTACAAAAGACGTAGTATTTCTGCTTACCGCATTGTTACAAAGTTAATGATTTAAGAGCCCTTAAACACAGTCACAAACGAAAACATATAAACCAGAGGTGGCCACCTCCAGTCCCCAAGGGCCACCACCAGGTCAGGTTTTCAGGATATCCCTTTCCTCAGCAGAGGTTGCTCAGTCATAATGACGGCGTCACTGATTGAGCCAGCCATGCTGAAGCAGGGATATCCTTAAAACCTGTCCTGTTGGTGGCCGTTGAGGACTGGAGTTGATGTACAACCTACAGTATATGCAACAGACATTGAATAGAACATTCATGACCTTTTGCTTAGCTCATGTGACTTCTAAAAGATTCAAACCATGCAAGGATGGTTGCCAATGTTTCAAGGAAAAGGCACAGTTCCATATCTGAATGCTAAGCTACGATTTTGATTGGCAGTTACGTCTGTCTCTCCCTCTCATCGTCACCCTCATCTTTTATTTATTATGCTCCCTTCATATAGCAGAACAGATAAAAACAAATTGACAACACAAGAAACGAAAGCGATAAGTATATAAAAGGGGAGAACTATGCATCAATGAAGCAAAAGCACAAAACAAACTTTCAGGCCCCGAGAGCCTCTCGCGAAGAAGACGTCTTCAAAAATGATCTATGAAAAACATAAAGGCATAGAAAGACAAATCTACCAAACGCAAACCAGGCAACAACAAAAGAAGAGAATCTGGCAGAGAGAGAGGAGATGTCGAGATGAATGACCGTTCCATCTCTTAAATGCATAAAAATTAAATGTAAAAAATAAATAAATGCCAGGACAGCACAGCTTTCTAAAGAATAAATGCAATACAGCACACACGGAAATGGATTTTCAAGATGAACCATAAAAAAATCACCCCACCAAGGTTAAGAAATCTTGCATAATGTCTGAATATAAATACTAAAAATGTCTGATGAGTATAGCAGATGATAGTGTAATCGATGCACTTTATACTAAGTGGACTTTTAGAGTTAGGGGTTAAAAGAAAAGTATTATAATTAGTATATACCTGGTAGTGCTGGAGGAAAGAAAGATCTGTGATGGTTTTTCATTGGTTTTGCATCTAAATAACCATGCAGAATTAAAACGTTTTTTTTTAGCACATTATTAAAATCAGAAATACAGTGGAGAAGGCAGTGAATAGTTAGCTATAATATAAATATATTATGTTTAGCAAATGTATTTATAAGCAGGTCATCAATGATACGAAGAGGAAATCTTCACTCTCCGGTTCAAAGTTTTATGTCTTCTGTCTACTTTTCAATTACAAGATTTATTGCTGTTAACATTTGATTGTTGAAATGTTTTTACAATATTTTCAATTATGAAATAATTTCCTCCCCCACCGTTAACGGTGTTTGCAATCAGTGAAGAATGCCATTTTAATTATAAATGAAATAATTACGGGCTGCTTTTCTAATCCCTCAGTGCGTTGTAAAGCTTACAGTATGTTCTTCTAAGTCTTGTGTTATTCATGGTCTTTCTTCACTTTTCCGTTCTACAGACAAAAGTCAATCTCCCTGTTGTTTTATTTACGACTCAAATGAATGGGCATAGGGGGTCTTCGGGCGCCAGATTGCGTATTATAGTATAGCACCGTTTAGTTAATAATTTGGCCCATAATGTCAACTACATGCAGTGATGCTTTAAAGGTGCCCACACTCCCCCATTTTTTTCCCAAAGGTGGGAAGCAGGTGGACCTTGAGTTGAACCATGTTAATTTTAGCTCCTGGGTCCTCTTGGTTCCTGAGATACATACTCACAGCCCTGGTACTTCTGCATATTTAAAGCCACCTGGCCACACATAAGGAAGCTTATTGTCCCACGTAACTTGGGATATTTTGTGTCTCCTCGAGGGGATGGTGCCATGCTTCCATGCTGCCATGGGAGAAGGAGCTGCTCAGTGAGTAAAGACACCGACTGTAAACACTGAGTGTGAATCGGAGGAACCTGGTTCAATTCCCGGTGTCTGCCCCTTTGTCCCCCTGTGCCTCAGACACCAAAAACATAGCTTGTAAACTCAACTGGGCAGAGACTGCATCTGTAACAAATCTTATGTGCTGCGTAACGCGCGTTATACTGTAATTGTGAAGCCTTTTGAATCCCATTGGGATAAAGGTTCTACATGAACTAAAGTTATTATTATTACCTTTACAGTTATGTATCTTGGAAACCACGGAAACCACGGGGCCGCCAGGGATGAAATAGGCTATGGGGACCCCTTCCTTATCATCCATGTAAAAAAAAAATTGTGTGGAGAGAACAGGTCAGGTTTTTAGGATATCCCTGCTTCAGCACAGGTGGCTCAGTCTTCAACTGAGAAGGAAGCTGAAGCAGGGATATCCTTAAAACCTGACCTATTGGGGGGTCTTGAGGACTGGAGTTGAGAACACACCTGGACTACAGTAAAGTGGTTGACTATGGATGGATGTCCAATTTAATTACATATTGTACAACAGTTGGAAGAAAGTGACTGCCATAAATTGATATCAGAACAGAATATTTGTTGTTTAGAAGTGCAGGAAAAGCAAACTGAGAACATAGAGCAATGGCAGAATAACACAAAAGGTTCCTCTTTGTAGGAGGCATAATATATTAATAGAGCACAGGTGTGCTCCCTTCTACATACAGGTACCACAATTAGTTCTCATTATACGTTAGGTAGACTTCAAATGGGATAAACAGATGTTTAGCCACCTCCTTAATAATAGTGTTACCTCCCTGCCCGGCTCCCAGGGAGTTTACATCGCTGTGCAAAGGTTGACTACTCAGCATGGATTTCCTTGGCTCAGGGGCTGAATTCAGGCGGCTGGGCAATGCAAGGGTGTAGAATAATGGGCGCCAGGAACTTTTGTAGTACAACTGTCATTTATTTGTGTCCCCAAGCACAGGGACCGCTCATACACTTATTGACAACTTTGCACTGTATTTTATAGCAGACATACATGAATATGGTTCTTCCATCAGTGCCCACGCTTAACACTCAAATGGAGGTACATTGACTTAGTTGCTCTAAGTAGGTGTTGGACCCGGTTCCCCCTTGTTGTTTCGGGATCATCATCGGAATTAATCTGATGACTCCAGACCCCTACGGGAGTCCTGGTGGGTCTTTCTTTTGTGACCCAGTACCTTTGGCCTGTTTGGGAACGGACATTTCCATATAGACTGATGAGAAATATTAGTGCAGATCCACAGTTAGAGCTGATCCACCGACACCAAGGAGCCCCCTTTCCTGAGCCCCTCTGTGGCATGCCATATTCCTTTTCCTCACATATACACATTCCTTCTTCTGGGAGTCATAACTTAAAGGTTACTGTCCCTACAACATAATAAACAGGGGGACATGGTCTGTGCTATTACTTTATAAGCATTACTTATCAACTCTCCCCGAGGCTCCTCTCTTCTTGTCCTCCTGGAACTTAACCATCTCGAATCTCACTTAAATACTATTCCATGATGTCAGAATCCCCATGGCAACATAGGGTGGGGCCCGGCGTAGGCTAACTGAAATAGCAAAGAGGTTGCCTTGATAACAGAAGTGTAAATTAAGTCTATGAAAAAATTGATCCCCGGATATATAAAACACATGAGCAAGATATTCCTTTGTGGAATATTTGAATCCATTGCTATTGATTTTCAGAAATGTACTGTAAAAGCACCATGTAAATTATTAACCTCTATATACTTTCTGTGTTGCAATGGAATTAAATGCAGGAGGCAAAAAAGGAAACACTGGGACATTATGTATTCAAGGCAAAAGCTCAGTCAATCTGTGGCAAAAGATCTACACCCTATGCAAAGAAATACATCTCATTGAAATCTATAGGATCTTTTCTTTGACATCTGGTGCAGTATGTTTGGGTATGTAGAAGATGGGCACTTTGGATTTGCAAGAAACAATTTTTGATTGTTCCATAACCCAGGGGCGCTCAACACCAGTCCTTGAGACCCCCCCAACAGGTCAGGTTTTAAGGGTGTCCCAGCTTCAGCACAGGTGGCTCAATCAGGCTCTGCATCAGCACACGTGGTTCAATTGACAGAGCCACCTATGCTAAAGCTGGGATATCCCGAGCAACTGACCTGGTGGGGGTCTCGAGGAATGGAGTGGGGCAGCAACGTTTGTTGAGGACCAACGTTTTGGCTGCTCTTGATAAAGGCCCAAGAGGATAGCGGAAACGCTGGGCCAATAAAAGACATTTTTGCATTGTTATGGTGTGCCTATCCCTTTGTTATCTTTGTACAGTAGTATTGTATAGATACTCTGATAGAAGCACCCTCTCTAGTAGTCTGGTCTATACTATCTAAGTGTGTGCCCCAACCCCTTCACATAGACAGATCTATCCATCCATCCATCCATCTAATTAAAACATGCTGGGTGCACTGAAATACAGCAGACTATATATAAAAAAAAAAAAAGAGAAAGTATACTTAACAGTAATTGAGGTGCACGCAGAGGGACATATATATACACATATATATATATGTTTGAGATATATATATATATATATATATATATATATATATATATATATATCTTTAAAGAGTACCCTTGTTGATAGATATGCACCTTCTTATAGTGCTCTTTAAAAAATTGTACCTGCATACTCTACTCACACAATGTTTGGCCAGATTGTTCATTTCTTATGTATAGTACACAGCGCCGTACACAATACAACCCTACAGTGACTCCCCTACTTACACTGAATTACAGTTCAAATTCCAGTATATTATTTTCTAAGGTGGTAGCATTTAGGAAAGTCACCTATTAGACCGCTCGGCAGAGCATGTCGTCCAGAAAACGATGGTTTGCCCTTTAATGTGAGAGGAACGTAGCTTGAGGGTTATTATGAGGCGCATTTCCAATCAACAAAGTTACAGCGCACAGCTATTTTATTTAAGATCCTGAACGAGGGATCCGCGCGTCTAATTTTTAATGCAATACTGAAATGTACCGTGCATCTCATTTTTAATCCTTATATAGTACAGAGAGAATATTCCATTCCAAATGTTCCCTTATGCTTACACTGTTTTGTACTTCAAAAGCGTATTTACTGAGCACAGGACTGGTGCTGCCTCCAGCAGATTTAGCAGGCAACCCGAGTCCTAACTTGCCGCCTTGATTTAGTAATTTCTTCAGCACTTCTGGCACTATACGCTGGAATCCCAGAAGCCACATAAACCTCACTGAATGGCGAGAAAGACAGAGAAGCGAAACATTAGCGGATAAGAGTGATAGTTTTTAAAGACTATGGAAACAGGGACCACTCAAATAGGAATTCCCATTTATCCCTTTAGCAATTGACACACGCGATTACAAAAAGAAGCTCGGAGAAAAGGTCGGGCTATGACTATCTAGCCCTGGTCCAACCATACACTGCTTTAGCCGCATCAATCTTGGTCAATCATCTACCCCAGGGGTGGCCAACTTCAGTCCTCAAGGGCCACCAACAGGTCAGGTTTTCAGGATATCCCTGCGTCAGCACAGTCATTATCAGCTACTGATTGAGCCACCTGTGCTGAAGCAGGGATATCTTGAAAACCTGACCTGCTGGTGGCCTTTGAGGACTGGAGTTGGTCACCCCTGATCAAGAGGAATTTTGTGATGGTATCAATTTGATTGGGTAGATCAGGCGTGGCCAACTCCAGTCCTCAAGGGCCACTAACTGGCCAGGCATTAGGGATATCCCTGCCTCAGCACAGGTGGCTCAGTCATTATGACTAAGCCACCTGTGCTGAAGCAGGGATATCCCTACTGCTTAGCTTGTTGGTGGCCCACGAGGACTGGAGTTGGTCACCCTTGTTGTATTCTAGTGTCATTGCAAGACATAACTCAAGACTGATGCTTTCTTTTGCAGGGTTAAAGAAGTCATTATGGTCCCAGTGAATACACTTATGGGACTAATGATGGAATGATTCCTATTGCCGTTACCCTGAAGAAACCTCATATTTCCATTAAACATATGAAGAGCTACACCACTTAATAATAAAGCCACATTCCCAGCACACGTTGACTCATGATGACCAAAGATGATACATTTGCACTGTTCCAGCATTCATCGAGTTTAACTTCAATTTATTGCACATTTTATACTGCTGCATATTGATTAGGGCATACACATGAAAATGCAGTCACCGGCAAATGTGAATGGGTGATGATGGAACGGCTTTTCATGCATTCTACATTAAGAACAAACACTCCGTACATATCTCACACAGGTTAACCAAGCATATTCCTGTTTCTCAAACATCATATAACAATGTACAGAAGATGAACACGGGCATGATAATAGGCACAGATTTACTAAGCTTTGTTACATTCAAGTTTATGGGCCTCAAGATGTGATAAGCCCACACCTTATTTGGTAAACGTGTGCCCTTTTTGGCTTTCATCCCCTTTTCATCGATTTAACTAAGGCTGAGGCCCCAGTACCTCCGCTGCACGCGCGCCCGCGAGACTGGCGGTGCGTGCAGGCGATTCTCCGGTCTGCAGGGAGTTGCAGACCAAAAGACCGGGGGGGGGGGGCGTGGCGAGGGAGTGACGGGGGCGTGGCCATGACGTCACCCAGCAGGTTTGCCCTCATTGGCTGAACCGCCGGGGATCGTGGCTTAGTGCTCCGTAGCGAGTCCTGCTCTCAATTCTATTGAGCGCAGGAGCAACTCGCGCCACAGCGCTGCGGCCCCCCTCGCAGCGGGCCCGGCGCCATTGAGGGGAGGGCTCTCGTTCCTGCAGCGTTCGCCACAGCTTGCCTGGGTGAAGGAATTACAGACCCAGCAAGTCACTCCGTACCTTCTATTTTTCCTTTCAAAGTCATCAGCTTCAACTTGTTTGTCAGCTCTGGATTGTAGCGTTTAGGACGCAAACAAGACACAGTGAGGGAGATTAACCTCCAATATTATTGCACCGTTCCTGTATTAACTACAATTCAAGTCCTTGGCAGTGCATGGTGTAGTAACCATATGGAGGGTTAGTCAAATTTCCCTTCCAAAGAGGCCAGTTTGGCAGAACGGGGCGTCCATCATGTTTCCGGCGATGATGCCAACATTCCTTAGCATACAGTTGGATCTGAGCATATCAAAGTGGAATTCTAATTATCTTTATAGGACAAACTCCTCATTGAGAAATGTCATTTTAGGAGAAAACAGCTTAAGAACATAGCATTATTTTTCAGGTGTACTTATAACAACGGATGTCCTCTTTCAACTAGGGCAAACTCTTTGTTTCCATTGTTTAATCACTGATGCACTACCAATGTCCCTTTAACTTATGTTTGAATACAATACAAGTCTACAACACAAAGAAAACAGCCAAGAATGTCTCCTGTTATAGAGTTGGAATTAGGCACATTTCCTTAAGCCATGTTTTTTTGTGTTTGTCAACAAACATTAAGGATCATGTTGAACTATCATCATTACTGCTGAGGTATGTGCTGTGGATTCTTTTCGTTTGACCTCGGGGTATGAACAAGCAGAATCCTGCAATACCTTTGTCAACCTTTTTCTCTTTGTAAGCTCCCCCGAGAGATGTAAGGATTTTAATCAAGCAAAATTGAAGAAAAGATTTTTTTGGGGAGTGCAATATCTTTTGTGACAGGTTTTCCATCATGGTCTGATAACATCTTTCTTTTTCAGCCCCTGTGTCTTGGGTTAGACAGAATATTGTATTGTAATAAATTTTATAGCAGATATTGAAACCTCTCTCAGACTTCAACACATTCTTCCTGCAAAGCTGTTTTCTAAAAAGGTTATCACAGCCAGTATGGATAATTCCATTGAGTGTATACAATTTTATTTCCCTTCGTAACCATAACACGATCTAATTTCTAGAACCGAGCCATTGTGTGAGAGATAAAACAGTTTGTAAATAAAACAGTATGTAATCTTAAAAAACATAGCTAATGCGCTTTTTGTCAGGGTTATATTTTGATTATCACTTCTCCTTTCCATGAATTTGCGACATCATGTGAGGCCAAAACTGCATCTAGGAATATGATGAATTTCGTATGTACTTATATTGCGCCAAGTGCATTACAAGTTACTTTGAAGCTATTACTTATAACTACTCACGACAATGTTCAACGGGTTTGCTTCAAACTTTTTTTTTTTTTTTTTACATATAAATCTACATTTGAAGACTGTGTTTTGTAGTGGCTATTTTGTAAACTGCCATAGCGATTAGTGACCATTTATGACCATTCACTGTTAGTAAATACAGCTCAACCCCCTTATAACGCTGTGCTTGGGGTCCAAAGAATCACATCGCGCTATGAGCGGATCGCGTTAGAAGTAATGTATGCATTGTACAATAAAGTATTTAAGATTCCAATAATCGTGTTGTAAAGTATTCACAAATACGAAAATTGGGAGCCGCGCTTGCATCGCGTTATAAGCGGATTCGCGTTTTAACGGATCGCGTTATAACGGGGTTGAGCTGTAGTTCCCTATGTCTCATTGGTCAATACAGGACTAGCTTAGGCCACTATAGCAATTTGACATAAGGGGCTATAAGTTTTACTCTAGTTGAAGTATATATTAAAAATTGTCAGGTCATTTATTATACACTAGAGCAGGGGCGGCAAACTCCAGTCCTCAAGGGCCACCAACAGGTCAGGTTTCCAGGATATCCCTGCTTCAGCACAGGTGGCTCAATCAGTGGCTCAGACTGAGCCACCTGTGCTGAATCATTGAGGACTTGAGTTGGCCACCCACACACTAGTCCCTTTATTACAATCGGAAATGGGCGGAACATTTGCCTAAATTTGATTTTGTGTTGAACTTTGCAGGTGTCGCCCCCCCAAAAAATGAAAAGTTCCCGAAAACCTGCAAAAAAAAAAGTGCGTAAAAACTATTATTTTTTTTGCATTGGTCAAAATGGCCACGCGACCTTTTTCTTTCAAGTTGATTTTTCTACATTTATGCAAAAAAGGGCAACATTTAAATAAGGAAATGCAAATTTTTTAAAATTCAAATAAACAGTGTGAACTGAAGTTGGGCAGCTATGTCCAGCTCGCACCGACACCCCAACGTTGGTGAAGTGGGACTGTACCTTTAAGGGACGACACGGCAGTGACATCTGGCCCAAGACAATACAAAGAGCTAGTTGTCTGCAACATATATCTCCCTAAGCCCTCTCCGGAATCTCACTTACCCTTAATTATTAGTTTACAGTCCCCGGAGGATTTCTGCATAAACACAAACAGTGCAGCATTGTAAATGAGGATAAGCAAGAGGTGTTGGAGAAAAAGAAAAAAAAAACCCTGTTTGAGATTAAACACTTTTTCTTTTATTCCAGGTAAATTCTGGAAATAGGAAATGTAACGAGCAGACCGTTTGTAAGACGGGGGACGTAGAAGGCTGCCAAAAGGGACTTTTTATGTGCCTCCAAGATCTGGCTCCCATTTGTCCTTGGTATTGAAATTTGGCATGGAAGCTGCACATCTGTTTGAAGCAGTTTGTTGTAATTGTTAGAAGCTTCCAAAGTCAGCCATACATGGTCTGGTTACATTAATTAGTATCAGTAACCGAAGAATTACTCTGGGGAATTGGCGGTTCACACATTATAATTGTCCGAGGGGATAGATAAACACTTATAAAATAAACCTATAAGGCAGGGGTGCACAAACATTTTGTTTACGCCCCCCCTGCCTGCTTTCCCCCTCCCCCCCACCCCTTACCTTTTCTCCGGCATCGGAGGTGTCATTTGACGTCATGACATCATGATACGTCACATTGCCATGGTAACGCGTTGCCATTTGACTCCACTTTGTCATGGCGACACGGAGAGAAAGTAAGAAACCTACAGAGGCCTCGTGCGCTCCCCCGGCATTTTATTTAAATGTTGTGGGGAAGAGTGTGGGGTCTCTGTAAGCGCCACACCCTCCCCCCCCCCAGAAAATTCACCCCCCTGTTTGGGCACCCCTGTTATAAGTTATCGAAAGATCTGTACACTAGAATTTCATCTATAGTAGACCATAAAGTTGCTCTCCTAAAAGGTGTTGCAACCGGACACATCTACAATTCACTGGGGGTGAAGTAACATTGTTTGTACAAGTACAGCCAGTCCTCACTACCCAACGTTTCACTTTACAACGTACTGTATGGCATATCCAACGCTTTACAATGCAACCCTATGGGCCGTTTTTCGACGATGGAATGCATTATCCGACGCTCACCGCCACTGATTAACATGGGACTCACTTTACAACGGTTTCACCATCCAACGCTTCTTCCAGAACGCATTCCGTTGGATAACCGAGGACCGCCTGTATCCTAATCTATAGTAACATCCTCATTTACATATAACTCATTTGTGTAAACACAATCATAATATAAACCGCTGTATAATGATCCTGATGTATATTGTAAAGCACGAATGCTGCTTTTTTTTCTCTTGCACAAATATATTAAAAGACCTCCACTCCCCCAAATACATATATATATATAAAAAAACAAAAAAAAAACACTTACCTTGTGGATGGGCCCGGTGTCTCTGGGGGGGGGGGGTAGAAGAGGGGGGGGTCGGTGTCTACGGGGGGCCCAGTGGCCGGCACTGCAAGTTGGCCCTTACCTCTGGCCAGGCCCGTCTGCCGGTCGCGGCCGGGCCCCGGCTCTCCCTCAGCTGCCTGCAGGTCTGCTCTCCCCCACTCTGCCCCACGTGCTTCCGACGTCAGCGCACGCCGGGCCCCCCTCTCATGCCGGCGCACACTGGAAGTGAAGGCCCAGCTTACTTCCGGCGCGCTGACGTCAGAGAGAGCCGGCGCGCGCCAGCGGTGGACGCTCGGCGTGGGACACAGTGAGGGAGAACAGGCCGGCAGGCAGCAGATGGAGAGCAGGGGCCCGGCCGCGACCGGCAGCCGGACCTGGCCTACTTGCAGCGCCGGCCGGGTCCCCCCGCAGCCTCGGGCCCGGGACACCTGTCCCTTCTGTCCCCCCCTGTTGGCGGCCCTGTATACACATACATGTCTCACTTTGTACTGGACAGTGTGTCCAAATACAGGACGGTCTGGTTCAATACTGGACACCTGACAACATTAGCTTTGAATTACACACTACATTGAGGGCTAATTCAGAAGGCGCTTTCGTCCTGATTCATGCTTGTAGCAATGATTTTCAGAAAGCAGGTTTAAGAGGCTATAAGTGATTTCAGATAATTCACCTCACCTTCTTGTCTGTGCAGGTAGATGAAATGCTAATGTGAAGATGGGCTGCTAATTTAATTCTTTATATGATCTACTGTAGTTTGCAAAATGCAGGATCGTGCATGTTACATATCCCCTGCTGGCATATATACAGTATATACTATTTAACATTTTTTTCTGCCATAAAGGCCCTTGGGACACTCACTAGGCGTATCTGCCAGGGAGAGGGTTAATAGATGTCATTCGATACACTGACATCCACGGCTGTGACACAAAGGATACCTACAGATTTCTATTGTAGAGTAAACCCCATACATCAGGGATGGACAACTCTAGTCCTCAAGGGCCACCAACAGGTCAGGTTTTCAGGATATCCCTGCTTCAGCACAGGTGGCTCAATCAGTGGCTCAGACTGAGCCAAATGTGCTGAATCTGGGACTGATTGAGCCATCTGTGCTGAAGCAGGGGTATCCTCAAGGACGGGAGTTGGCCCACCGCTGCCATATACTGTGATTATATACAGCATTATTCTGCATACCTTGGAAGGACAGAGTATTTGCGGGGGATTTGAGCAGAGCACTGAGAAACATCAGCATTTGAATAGTAGATAATTAGTCACAAACGAGTTGGTTATTTAACAATTAGATGTAATTAAACCGAAGCCACAGTCCACTACTTTACTACTTGTTTTTAAATACGTATAACAGTATATATATATATATGCATAATTAATTTATAATATATATATACACACACACAATATTCTTTCTTAAAGAATATTGTGTGTGTGTGTATATATATATATATATATATATATATATATATATACACATATATATATTTATATATATATATATATATATATATATATATATATATATATATACAGTATATATACATATATACGGTATATATCATGCGGTACATCATTAAGAAATAATATTGCGAGTGTATATATGCAGTGACGCAGCAACGCAGCGACGCGATTACACTCTGGGGATAGAGGCACCCGTTTGAACCACGCATCCGGTGCCGAAGCGAGGTCTGACACGCAGGAAGTTTTTCACCTCCAACTGAGGTTTGACACACGGGAGGTCCGTTTAAGCCGTAGGAGGAAAGTATTCTCACTAACATCAGGAAACACCAGCCCGCACGTCGAGGTATTTAGCTCCGTGCTCTGAGTCTACCAGGTCTGCCAACAGTACACCGACTTCACATTTGAAAAGGGACATTCTCTAGTTGGTGACTATTGTTTTATACTGGGTTCTTATCGGCTATATGGATTGCTATTGAATCAACTGATATTCCAAGTGGTTGTTTTCCTCCCTTACAATCTCCTTCTCCCTCGCCTTACCATCCCCTTATATGTCACTTACCTATTGCTGCACCCGGCTACTATCTGATACTGATTGCTTTTTAATCACACCAGTTGAACATTGGTCCTTTTGACCACTCTGGTTTTTTGAATAAACTCTACGCATTACTTTATGTTTACGGAACTGGCGCTTCTTTCTTTTTTTTCTGTTTTTTTGTTATTATCCCTGTGGTCAGGCTTGACCATATAGAAGCTTTGCCTCCTCCGTACAGACTGTCCCTGTGCCTTAATTACCTATCTATCCCACATTATTCCCGTATTACATTATTATAATTACGTTCTATATAATTCACTCTTAGCACACTTTTTGCACATTACATCATTTATAATTAACGTACTAGCGCTACTATTTTTTTTTGTATATATATATATATATATATATATATATATATATACAAAAAAAAATAGTAGCGCTAGTACGTTAATGTACACATGAAGGTCAGTCAGCACACTGCAGTAGAAAAGGTTATAATAGCAGATGCTAGTCCCATAGAAAATAAGTATGATACGAACCAATCCAAAGACCAGTAAAGAGACAGCACACCGCACGGGGTTAATCCAAAAATCTATATTCACAACATGAAATACACGTAAGCCAACGTTTCGGTCCCACAGAGAGACCTTCCTCAGGGCCCTGAGGAAGGTCTCTCTGTGGGACCGAAACGTTGGCTTACGTGTATTTCATGTTGTGAATATAGATTTTTGGATTAACCCCGTGCGGTGTGCTGTCTCTTGACTGGTCTTTGGATTGGTTCGTATCATATATATATATACACACACACATTATATATATTACACATCAGAGCACAACCTTTGCCATGTTAGCATTTTTGTCTCCTAAGCTGCAAGTTACCAGACGTTATCAAGGAATTAAAATGGCACACAAACACTGCCGTGCAAACTGAAAATCACGCACCGTGATTGAAAATAAATTATTTATTTCCACTGGGTTTTGATGACCTTGCATAACTCGTACCTTCCCGTCTCTTTCTGCTGCTGTGTCCATCAATAACTTGGGCGATAAATAATGTAACGAGACCGGTGACATTTTACTGCTTTTCATGCCGGTTCTACTTCCTCCCGAATTGTTTCAAAAGTCAATTGATTGACTGGACGGCTGTGGTCACGACTCCCCTTTAAATTAACACGGTGATATGTCATCTCGTGCAGCTCGGACAATCTATGCAGGGCTGCACAAAGAATTTTGCATTATGCACCACACACGGCTTTTGTTGGTGTCAAATTGGTCCACGGACACCTCGTTTTAAATTGCGCGCCTGTCTGTGTTTATGTACCAACCATGAAATTTCTCCATCTGCGGCACCAGCGTAGCACCACACCCCCAATTTTTTTTCTTCGGGTGCACGGCAATGCACTGCGATAAGATTGCAGGTGTAAATAGTATGTATTAAAAAAAATTCATTTTTCTGTATGCCCCCCAAAAAAGCAGAAAGTGCTTTGAATTCGCCCGCCAAATTCCACTTGGAAAATCCCTACAAAGTGTGTTGAGATTGTTAGCGCAGAATTAAGTTGCTATGTATCAACCAAACATTTTCTTTGACGCGGCAGGGGACGTTTCATTATATCATTTACACATAATATCACACTAATAATCAAGGTTTACAAACACCAGTGATGCATAATACAGGCATAGCCCGGTTTAAGGACACTCACTTTAAGTACACTCGCGAGTAAGGACATATCGCCCAATAGGCAAACGGCAGCTCGCGCATGCGCCTGTCAGCACGTCCTGAACAGGAATACCGGCTCCCTACCTGTACCGAAGCTGTGCGCAAGCGGGGAGACTATAGAGCCTGTTACACATGCGTTATTTACATCAGTTATGCACGTATATGACGATTGCAATATAGTACATGCATCGATAAGTGGAAAAAGGTAGTGCTTCACGTTAAGTACATATTCGCTTTACATACAATGTAGTCCATTGCGTACGTTAATGCGGGGTATGCCTGTAATATAGACAGAATTCTGTTTTCATTTCAATTGTGTTAATCAAAATGGCGCCCTGCGTCAACATTATTCTCAACCAACAAACTACGTCACGTAAACTGCGATAGTAGTGGGAAGCGCTTTGAAGCCGATGGGGCTTTCGGAATAAGGGCCTGTGTGTCATCTGTATGAAGCCTTCATACAGATGACACGTTTTATGAAGGTTTGTGCAACTTTCTAACACTAAAATGTTGATTCATCAACAAGAAAAAGATTAAAATCGGAACTTGGTACCCAGGCTCCAAAGAGCCCTGATACCAAGGAGATTATAATCTAATTGTTCTTCTTCAGGCTGAGGGAGATAAAATGACTTGCCCAAGGTCACAAGGGAAGCTGACACTATCATTGGGATTTTAACTGTATATGCTGTGATGTTTCAATGGCAGCATTCTTCCACCCACTAAGGTGCTCCTTCAACCCAAGGCTGCAAGGTAGACATTGACAGTGACGGAATAGCTGTAGTGCCCTAGAGCAGGGGCGCTCAACTCCAGTTCTCAAGACCCCCCCACAGGGCAGGTTTTCAGGATATCCCTGCTTCAGCAAAGGTGGCTCAATCAGTGCTGGCTTCAGCACAGGTGGGCTCAATCAGTGGCTCAGTCGTTGTCCGTGCCACTGATTGAGTCACCTATGCTGATGCAGGGATATCCTTAAAACCTGACCTTTTGGGGAGGGGGAAAGGGGGTCCTTAGAACCCCTGTCCTACAGCCCGTTGTCGAGTTATAATTGGGCTCTGCATATATTATGCCTACCGACTCCCAATGCAGAGCCCCGATCAAGCCCCTGCAACCAATAAAGAAAATCCAGAGTCAGCAGAATGTATCCAATAGTAATGATTCCCAGGGGATATCTTTCCCATTGATAGGGGGAACGGTCAAAGTATGAGCAGTAGGATAATCTAGCTCAATACATGATTAACATCTTCTACAATATGAAGGGAACATTTCAAACCCAGAGATGACTCTGTGCAAAGGCTGTATGCATTATGAGAATTTAAATGATTATTAAATTGAATTATTAACGGCTTGTAATAGCAAAGTTCAGGTAGCATAATACCTTCTCAAAAGCCTATGCAGAAATTTTTACAGTATGTCTCAAAGGTCATATTCATAATAAAAAAACAATCAAACAAAGCTTGTAGAAAACAAGAGTAAACGCCTGCTCACAGCAGGTCAACTGATGTGGTACACGGATCAGCGAATACGCCCCATTGCCCTCTGGGAATGAAATGATACCGGTTTTGCAAGGTTTGATTAAAGTAAAGGCTGATTGAGAACTAAACATATTTTTTTTCAAAGGCTTTTGAAAAGACTTTAACACAGCATTTAATATATTGAGTTCAAAATCTACAAAAACGAAATATAAAATGACTTCTGCATGGCCTTTGGTAGATTTAAATAGGATCCCCTTGGTGAACTAGGCCCAGAATTTGCGGGTTCCATTGTAATGCTGAGAGTAATCCCGGCTACCTTTCACTCACAGGAACTCACTGGGGGTTAAGGAATCATAGCACATTTGGAGCAAGATTGACGCAAACTGCGCCCTTTTATTCTTGCATCAATGTTAGAAGGTCTTTCCTCCAAGTTTTGCGCCATATTGCGATTTAGGGAGTGGCAATCGGAGGAGTTAGGGAGGAGTTACACGACGCCCAGATTATAATAAGACGTAACAAACTTTGTGTCATTTTTGTATCTTGTAATTGCGTAAAAAGGTCTGAGGTGGCGTAAAGTTTTCCTGCCAACAATTTGTGACAGATGTAAGGAGCTCTTTAATACATTTGATGCAAACGCATGCAGAAAATGGAGCATTGCATCAAAACTTTTTCCGTTGAATGACGCCCCCCGAGTTTCAGCACTTTCGTATTTTTTTTTTTAATATAAAGTAAACTCCATATAATGAATATGATGGTGACCTTTCTTTCTCCCACGCTCCACACCCTGAAAGCAGGGGTTAAGGCGTGGGGCTCCTTCTCTCCTCAAGCTGGCATTACCGAACCCTTCCTATTCCTCTCTCTCTTTCCCTTCTTTTGAGGCTCACACTACCCAGCTTTTTCTCCTTTCTGTGGAGTAGTCACCCATCGCCCACCTACCTTTGAATCCTGGCTCTCGTTTCTCACCTCCGACTCCCCTGCCCTTCTCCTTGGGTACTTCAACTGACATATTGATGACCCCTCTCTCCCTCGGGCTTCCCGCTTTCTCTCTCTAACCTCTTGCTTTGGCTTTCACCAATGGACTGCAGCAACCACCCACAAGAATGGCCACTACTTGGAACTCGTGTTCACAAAAAACTTTTCACTCTCTGATTTCTACGTCCCCCTCTTTCTCGCTGACGTTCTCGCCCCTCTAACTTTAGACCCTGGCTAAACTGCCATACATGTTGTGACAGTCACTGACTCAGTAAGCTGGAATGGAGGACGTGTGTACTTTCCAGCACTAAACCAGTTAACCTACAGTTGGAGAACTGCATACACCTGCAGCCTAATTAAGCAGGATGCCTGAGAGACTGCAGGTTTAAAAATCAGGAAGTGGCTCACACAAGGGGAGCTTGTTTTTCCCCAGGAGGGTGGAGAGACTACTCCCGGCTAGGAAGCCCTAGCTGTTGCTCTGGTCCCCCAGTCCTGCGAGGAGCTTTGCTGCTGGGACCAGCTGGGACCCCAACCCAGGATAAAGATAAAGATTGCTGCGAGCTGGACACAGCCTGCTCCCCGGAACCGACGTTCCTGTTTGCTATTGGAGCTACAATTCAGACAAGACGTTATTGTTATACTTTATTGTTATATTTTGTGGAGCACATGTTTTGGGCATAACCAGATTAGCTGGCTGCCCTGTTAGTAAGGGCTCAAGAAGTTGAGTTAGTTTCCCTAAAGGGAATAGGTTTTATTTTCTATAATTTGGTTTCTTAAAGGGACAGTGCACCCGTACTTTATTTGGTTGTGGCTAATAAACCACTACAGTATAAAGTTTCCCATCGTGTCTAGCGTCTTACTGTCCCATCCGCGAGGTTGTCCTGCCACAATGTGTAACAGTGCTACCCTCACCCGGTGGGAGATTTGGCCATTACTAAACGTGTGCTGCATGAAACCTGCTGGTAACAGGCGGGCTGAGCTGTCCGCCGATGGTTGTGGGGACACAGGATCAGGTTTCTGGGGTACATTACCCACATGGTTCTCTAGCAGTGCAGCGCCTCCATCTGCTGTAGGCTCCAGATAGATGAAGATGATCTCCTACTGTAGAACTGTCGCCTCTCCCCCCAATAAAAATCACACACGAGGTGGGAGCAAACAACAGGAACGGTTTATTCTCTTGGTCTGTGCAGAACAAGAACAGAATCACCACTGTGAGAACTGCACTGATGTCTAAACCTCTTTAACTTTACATTTAAAGTTCTTAGTATCTGAAATAAATCAACTGTGACATTTTGGACCTGTATTTTTATTATTCATAGTTGATTAAAATGTTTTGGAGGAACTGGCTCTTTTATATTAAACAGCAAGCTCCATAAAAAAAAAAGTGCAGTTGGTGTTTATGATTAAACTGCAGAAATGCGACAACAATCTGTGCCTTGGACATCCTATGAGCCAGGAATATGTATGCGAGTGAGTCGACAGTGTGCAGAAACACCACAGCTCTGTAGTTTTGGGAATAGATGATTCAGTGGCCGTAACGGCCTAATTATAGCTCGGTCTGCTTGATTGAGATGCAGCGAACACTACTAAGTCAGAAGAAATATTACATGGAGAATTTAGAGGGTTTTAAAGATACCTTGTTGATCTAGACATTGCCATTTAAAAAAACAAACATCTATAGTGAGACCTTAGAATAATATTAATAACCATTTCATAGAGCGTTTTTCTCCAAATGGTACACAAAGCGCGTCACAATTACAGTATAGCGCGCGGTACGCAGCACATAAGATTGTTACAGACACAGTCCCTGCCCAGGTGAGCTTACAATCTATGTTTTTGGTGCCTGATGCACAAGGAGATAAGGTGACTTGTCACAAGGGGCAGACACCGGGAATTGAACCAGGTTCCCCTGATTCAAACTCCGTGCCGTTTTTAGCAGAGTCAGTGTCTTTACTCAATGAGCCGCTCCTTCAATCTTCTATGGAATACGGTGTTCAGCCCGGTACCGCCCATTGAAGCTGGAGGGTGGGAGGCTCAGGAAACCCTTCTCCGCAGATGGTGGGGCTGAATTCATGGTGAATACAGTATGGGAATTCAAAACTGCGAGGAAGAGACAAGACCGTGCTTGACTGTTGCATATTAAATGGTTATTGCGTACTCTAGATTTACAGGTATTTCAAGAGTTCAGGAGGGAATGCTGCTAGTGCATAAATCAGGACCGGCCTTCGGCTTTGCGGGTCCCAAGGTGAGATGACGCCAGAGGGGCTCCCCCTGTAAAAAAAAAAAAAAAAAAAAAAAAGGACGGACTCACCTAGATGAGCAGCCCTCCTATTGCAGCGTCGCGGCAGCTTGATGTCACGTTGGCCTGACAACACACGTCATGGCTGCCATGGCAATGGCACATGATATGACGCCATGCCATGACAACGTGACACTGCAGGAGGCGGCCCGCTGTGGAGCAGGTAAGAGGACACGCACATACAACACCAAGAAGACACCCCCACACCTACCTCTCTGCTGGTCCCTTGGCCCCACGCTCCCTCCTCTCTGTCCTCTCCCTCCTGTCAGTGCTGGGATCCAATTTCCGATCGGTGGGGGAAGCTGAGGAGAGGGGGGGGGGGGGGAAGGGGACGGAAGGGGGGGGAGGCCCACTCTCCCTTCCACCGCTCCCCCTCCCGTTGGATGAAAGTTGGAGGGGACAGAGAGGAGGGGGCTCGATGCCCAAGGCAGCCACCTTACCCTAAGCCTGGCCCAGATTCAGTCCATACACATGCTGTATAGGACACCCTGTGGGGCCCTGCAGAGACCATCAAATGTCAAAGTCCCGATGGGTTTTGCCACTTCTATCCCAAGGATCCAGGGATTTAGAAGTGAAAGTAAGCCAGAGATAATAGAAGGATAGGGGAATGTTGCAGTGTCAGCAGGGAGGCTTAAGCCTGAGGACACCAGAACAAGGAACGTACAACTGAAACCAGCAGGAATGGGGTTGTGGACTTAAAAACTTGGGACTCATTTTTTACTGGCCATTAGTAAAACTCTGTATGCATTTTTGCACCGAGATTAAGTTGTGTTTATTATCTCCTCTCGGTTTGGAGCAAAAAGGGAACCATGAATTGCATACTCTTCTTCAAGGAGCAACCCATGTGTTGTTGTTTCTTTACAGATTTAAAGCATGGGATCTCTGGAGCAGAACGCCATTCATTTCAGCTTCAGAAACCCCCTTCTCCCTGAGATAAAAGCTTCCTAAGTGGGGGGGGAGGGGAGGGGTGCCGGTATCTCTGCGAAGTTTAAAGCTCCCGCATCACGCGACCCAATAGGAAGCCGCACCTGATGACATCACGGCTTCCTATTGGCCCACAGGGCGAGGAATCCTTGAAACTCCTGCCATTACGTGAACCCTGCTAGCCGAGCTGCTACCGATATCCCCTACGGGGGTAAGTATCTCCGGAAGCAGGAGGTCCCCGGAACCGAAATGAATGGGGTTCAGCTCCGGAAACACCCTGCTTCCATTCTACGTGAAATAAAATTTGCAAGAAAAATCGCAAGCTTGGATTGCCTCTGGCAATGAAAGGGTTAATATATTTACATTGTTAGCGCACGTGATACTGCAACTCGTGGTAAATCAATTTGTTGTAGACTACACAGGTTCAATTCAATTACCTGCTTAGTTTTTGTGAGTGACTTTTTAAAGCTGTTATTTAGCACAAACTGCGCAGTATAAATATAAAAGGCGCCAGTGTGAAAAACACAATCTTTTGGAGAAATCCTCTGCCGAACACAAAAAGACTCAATATTCCAAGGTGAGACGCTTCAGAAAAAACACATTCCTGAAGTTCGATTATTTAGTAAAAACATGTCGGGCTTATCTTTTAATTAAAGTTGCAAGATATTTTGTAAGCTTAATTGAGAGCCATTTCTATGCTGACACAGCGTCTCCTGCAAAATGCAGCAAATAACATTTCAGAGAGATAGTATAGGGACAAAAACAAGGGACAAAATGCTTCCAAATTCAGTTGGCGCTGACACGATGATATGGGTTTTTTTTTGTGAGATCTTCATCCAAGGCCAGATGTTTTCACAGGGTCATGTTATTGTGGCGTTTAGTAGCTTTCAGATGGTCACTGCAAATCCCCACTGAGCTTCAGCCTAGTACAAAATGACTTTAATTTGCATGTTAAAAGAGAAGCAGGCTTCCTTTATAGGTTCCTGTTCAGCAATTCCTTGTGCTTAACCCCATATGTACAATTCTTTCCTACAGATGGTGTACAAGCTTTGCATGGGAATTTGTTCATCTTCTGCTCCTGTGTGTTTGCTTTGCAGTAAATTTGCTGTACCTCCGGAACACAATATTTGTATTACATCAAAAGAAAGAAAGTCACATATCAAATGTTTTTTTTTTCTTCACTGATCCGATGTGGACATCTGGCTGTTGGTTTTGTCTTTTCCAAATGATGTTATGTGCTCCTATTGATTTATAAACACACATGGCACAGATCTCAGAATTAGCTTTTTGCATGCAAGGATGATTAGCAATGGGTCAGTGGATCCCACAAGCTATAAAGAATTAGCTCTTGGTCTCATCCTTTTTTATGTAATCAGATATTTGCTAATTAATTATCAGGAAATCTGGAGATGGGACGGGTTCAAAGTGAATCTTAGGGCGCCATATGTATGGCAAATTAGGTCGAGGATACAGAGTCTCTGATGCAAACAATGAGATGAGAAATTGGTAAGAGTCAACTTTGCTTCAAAGCAGAAGGAAGAGATATACAAGATGTCCACAGGCTATAGCTATAGCTTCAATATTCTCAGAGAGGCCCTCAGAAATAGCTCAACAATAGAATGAGCACAAATGATTATAGACACAGCGGTTTCAGAACAAAGGAGAATTGTGAAAAATGTCAAAAAGCCTTTGTGATCTATCCACCAAGGTCATATACTTGCCATCTTGTATGAATGATAGTGTGGTGTCAGTGAGTCACTTTCCTTAAAGAGGGAAGCCTAGTGCCCGTGCCCTACATAAGCCATATAAAACATTTGGCTGTCATAATTATGATGTCTACACTTTGATTCTGTTAAGGTGGGTGATCCCCCAGAGACAGCTCTGTATCTAAACATGATGTTGGCATTTTCAAGGTGGAAAGGTCCTTGAGATGTGAAGTCCATTAAATGCCTGATACCTGTTTTAATATTAACTTTGTAAAACGGTGTCCTTATCTATCACCAAAGAGGAATTTATGAGTAATCAGTTTAACGTGGAAAAGAAGGAGCGTTAGAAGAAGTTCTTCACGTCTCATACATCAATCAGTCTCTCCCACATTGGGCCCATGAAAATAGGTGCAGTACACGTTCATTCCAATGTGTGGTTAAGGAGCTTACCACCAAGCATGGACCTCCTTATAAAGGCACCGTAACAATTTACATTTATCATATGCAAAAGATCAGCTTACCAATAAAACACTAGTATGCTGGATTTGTGTATGTCAATATATAAATAAAAGTAACAATAACTTTCCTATAACCTGCGGGTCATTTATGAAATCAGCCACTTCATTTCAATCTGCTTTTATTAGCCGAAGGTTCCGAGCATCAACCAGTCAGAGTGCTATCTGGTTTTAAATGGGTACAGCACCTGCTAAAAAGATACCGTTGGAGGGTATGCATACATGTTAATATTGATAAACAGCGCTCATGTTAGGCCAGTGAAATTAATCATGACTCACAAAATATTGAAATATATAGTGGACTCTAGATCCTCTTAAATAAATCCACTTCTACTATTCACCAAGTCCACTGGATCGCCAATCTCTAGTTTCTGTACCTCCATCCGTGGTGGGCTGTCCAGTTATTGGGAGCACATCTACCTGATCCTCTACAAAGTATTTAGACATTTCCAGTACCAATACCCGTACTTAAACGCTCCATTACATATCTATTACGTACGCAAAGGGTCAGTTAGGAAGAACAGGGAGTCACACTGTTCAAGGGTGGGAATGGTCACTGTTTTTCCTCGCAGAGTGAAGGCTTCCTGGGCTGGTGATATTAGTTAGCAGAGGCTCTGAGAACCAATCAATCAAAGTCCTATGTCATTCTGCAAGCAAATTGGATCCATCTGCTAGTAGAACATCGGGGTTATTTTAGGAGCTTTAAAAAAAGAAATCCTATTTGATTACATTTGGCCGAGATAACATTTTTTTTAAAATGACCTTCCCCAGTAAGTATAGCATGTGCCAACCTAAATTAGCAACTAATGAAAGCAGTTTGTATTTAAAGGATTTTAATATAATTTAAGTTAATGGTGACACACTGAAAATAGTACACTCAAATCAGTCTGTAATAACAGGCTAACAGATGTTGGTATTTTTATCATTAATTATACATTTCATTAACATGATTATTGTCAAACGTAATTTGATGGGAGAGATTTGACTTGAATGATCTGGAATATAGCACAGATTATACATGTCTGTTTTGTTTAATGCTCTGACTTTAGTATGCTAATGCAAGATAATGGTCCTATATACAAATAAGACCGTAGAATTCTCAGGGTTGAATATATCATTAAAATACCCACGTCTGTCACTTTTTTTCTCCCAGAAGTTCAAAGTAGGTCTCGCATCTAAGGTTTTGTTTTGATACAAGAGAATGAAGTACTGTAGCCTTAATGAGTAACAGATGTTAATGCCGTTTTATGTAGCTTTATCATTTTGCCAGAGATAAATATTTAATGTGTGGAGAACAAGAATCTTGTTCGGCAAAGTAAATGGTAGTCCACTGTGAAATAGACATGGGGTGCTCAACTCCAGTCATCAAGCTCCCCCCAACAAGTCAGGTTTTCAGGATAGCACATCTCTGCTTCAGCACAGGTGGCTCACTGAGCCACTGATTGAGCCACCTGTGCTGAAGCAGAGATATCCTGAAGGCCTGACCTGCTGGGGGGTCTTGAGGACTGCAATTGAGCACCCCTGCACCAGACTAACAATTCATCTATATACCTTAACATATCCTTCACCCTAATGTAATTCCAATAGTACAAGCGCCTCCGGAACGGGCTTATGCAAAGTTTGCACCATGGTTTCCACAAACCTTTTAAGCAGATATGCTTTTAAGTATATATGTTTCAAGTATTTATGAAGTTTAAAAAGGAAGTTCAAAAAGAAGTGGAAAAGTGGACATCACCTACTGCTTCTGATTCCTGCTTTTGATCTACGTTGGAAAGAGGATATCATCTATCTAAGACTGCACATCTCAACACTTAACTATTGCTGTGATGCCGCCTTTATTTTTTATATTTGCTGCAACCGCACTTATTCTCAAATTATGCACTTCCTTCCACCAGTCTCCTTATGTCTCTAACTCTATTCATATATCTCCATCTCTCCTTTCTTCCCCACTTCTCAGTTCACATGAACTCCTTTCTTACCTGCGTCCTCTGTCACCACACAGCTATACCTCCTGCACTAAAACACACCCCTACAAATCATCCTCACACATCCTCTTTCTATCCATGCTTCTCCTCCTTGCTTCTGGGGATATCTCTCCCAATCCTGGTCCCTGCCTTATTTCTACTTGCTCTCGTCCTCGCCTCCCACATACAACTTCTACTCCTTCTGGTGTTAACCCCTCCAACCTCATACCCATCCCCTGCCACCCTCCCTCCTCTCTCCCTTTCTCCTGTGCCCTTTGGAATGCTCGCTCCCTCTCTAACAAGTTCCTCTCTGTGCATGACTTCTTTCTCTCTCACTGCCTGCTTCTCTTTGCTATAACTGAGACCTGGCTCACTCAGTCTGACTCTGCTCTGGAAGCTGCCCTCTCTTATGGTGGCCTTTCCTTCTCCCACACTCCGCGCCTTGATGGCAGGGGTGGAGGTGTGGGGCTCCTGCTCTCCTCTCTCTGCCGTTACCGAACCCTTCCTATTCCTCCCTCTCTTGCTTTTCCCTCCTTTGAGGCTCACACTGTCCAGATTTTCTCTCCTCTCCCTGTTCATGTGGCGGTCATCTATCGCCCACCTACCTCTACTCATCCCCCTTCTGCCTTTCTCTCTCACTTTGAATCCTGGCTCTCTTTCTTCCTCTCCTCAGACTCCCCTGTTCTTCTCCTTGGGGACTTCAATTGCCACATTGATGACCCCTCTCTCCCTTGGGCTTCCCGCTTTCTTTCTCTAACCTCTTCTTTTGGCCTTCAACAGTGGACTGCAGCCAGCACCCACAAGGATGGCCACTACTTAGACCTGGTTTTCACTAAAAATTTCTCTCTCTCTGATTTCTCCATTTCCCCTTTTCCTCTCTCTGACCATCACCTCATCTCATTCTCTCTATCTCGCTTCTCAACTTCTCCACCTCCATCTACACCCCGGTTCTGCAGAAACCTGCGCTCTATTCACTTACCTGACTTTGAGTCCACGTTACACTCCTCCCTCTCCTCTCTCAGATCTGCTACAGACCCTGACAAACTGGTCAGGAACTACAACTCTGCCTTGTCCTCCTCTCTTGATCTACATGCCCCGCTTTCTCTCTGCCGCACTCGCCCTTTTAACCCTAGACCCTGGTTAAATTCCCACACGCGCATGCTGCGTTCCTCCACTCGTTCCTCTGAACGCCTCTGGAGGAAATCTCATACTCTCGCAGACTTCCTTCACTACAAATTTATGCTATCCTGTTTCAACTCTGCCCTCTCGCAAGCTAAACAAGCCTACTTTTCTTCACTAATCAACATGCACAAGTCTAACCCACGCCGACTGTTCTCTGTCTTTGATACTCTACTCAAACCACCCTCCGCTGCCTCTCCTTCCTCCATCTCCGCTCAGGACTTTGCTGACTATTTTAAGGAAAAGGTGGAATCCATACGTCAGAACATCCCCTCTGTTTCTTCCTCCCATCCTACACCTCTTCCTAACTCTCCTCCTGCCTTCCTTGACTCTTTTTCCACTGTCTCAGAGGAGGATGTGTCGCTGTTGATCGCCTCTTCTCCCTCTACCACTTGCCCTCTTGACCCCATTCCCTCCCATCTCCTAAAACCTCTTGCTCCTACTATAATCCCTACGCTCACGCACATTTTTAACTCCTCCCTCTGCTCTGGAACCTTTCCATCCTCCTTCAAACATGCAACAGTCATACCATTACTCAAAAACAGCAAGCTTGACCCTACCTGTCTTTCTAACTATCGGCCTGTCTCCCTCCTGCCTTTTGCCTCTAAACTCCTTGAACGTCTTGTATTCGCTCGCTTGCTCCATTTTCTCAACACCTATTCTCTCCTAGACCCTCTACAATCTGGCTTCCGTACTGCTCACTCCACAGAAACAGCCCTCACTAAAATAACTGACGACCTCCATGCTGCCAAAGACAGAGGTCATTACACTCTGCTCATATTACTCGACCTCTCTGCAGCATTTGACACCGTGGACCACCCTCTTCTCCTTCACATTCTCCATACTCTTGGCATTCGGAACAAAGCTCTATCCTGGATCTCATCCTACCTCTCCCATCGTACTTTCAGTGTCTCTTCTGCTAATACCTCCTCCTCCTCTATTGATCTCTCTGTGGGGGTACCCCAGGGCTCTGTCCTGGGACCTCTTCTCTTTTCTCTGTATACACTCTCTCTAGGTGACCTAATAACATCTTTTGGGTTTAAATATCACCTCTATGCTGACGACACACAAATATATTTCTCAACACCCGACCTTACACCTACTGTACAAACCAAAGTTTCTGAATGTCTCTCTGCTATATCATCCTGGATGGCCCTCCGCCGCCTTAAACTCAACATGGCTAAAACAGAGCTCCTCATACTTCCTCCCAAACCTGGCCCTACTACCTCCTTCCACATTACTGTTGGAACTACGATCATTCACCCAGTAGCCCAAGCACGCTGCCTTGGGGTCACACTCGACTCCTCTCTCACATTTGCCCCTCACATTCAAAACATTTCTAAAACCTGTCGCTTTTTCCTCCGCAATATAACAAAGATACGCCCTTTCCTCTGTTGCTCGACTGCTAAAACTCTGACTCAGGCCCTCATTCTCTCCCGTCTTGATTACTGTAACCTCCTGCTGTCCGGCCTTCCTGCCTCTCACCTGTCTCCCCTACAATCTATCCTTAACGCTGCTGCCAGAATCACTCTACTCTTTCCTAGATCTGTCTCAGCATCTCCCCTCATGAAATCCCTCTCCTGGCTTCCGATCAAATCCCGCATCTCACACTCCATTCTTCTCCTCACTTTTAAAGCTTTACACTCTTCTGCTCCTCCTTACATCTCAGCCCTAATTTCTCGTTATGCACCATCCAGACTCTTGCGTTCTTCTCAAGGATGTCTTCTTTCTACCCCCTTTGTATCTAAAGCCCTCTCCCGCCTTAAACCTTTTTCATTGACTGCCCCTCACCTCTGGAATGCCCTTCCCCTCAGTACCCGACTAGCACCCTCTCTATCCATCTTTAAGACCCACCTTAAGACACACTTGCTTAAAGAAGCATATGAATAGGACTGTGGCTATTCTGAACACATGGCACATAAAGCTTGGCCCCCTGCAGATGCACTTACCAGAACTCCCTCCTACTGTCTCTGTACGTTCTCCCTACCTACCAATTAGACTGTAAGCTCCTCGGAGCAGGGACTCCTCTTCCTTAATGTCTAAAGCACTTATTCCCATGATCTGTTATTTATATTATCTGTTATTTATTGGATTACCACAGGTATTACTGCTGTGAAGCGCTATGTACATTAATGGCGCTATATAAATAAAGACATACAATACAAAACCTGAACTGCATCTGTAACATGTTAATGAACCCCGGTAGAGTGAAACAAAGGCCCATGCTTGAAGGCCTGGCTCAGATGAACTCATTTTAGCACAAAGCTGCCCGCTCCTGCAGCGTGGGATACGATATATATATATATATTTATTTGCATACCACTCCCTCGAATGCTTTGGCAACATACGGCCACAATGCAGCCATGCAAGAACAAACCGTATAGCTTGTACGTATGTATAACATGACCCTTTCCCCGTGTAACGAAAGTTTAATGCGAGATATAAAAATATATACACAGGCAAGTATATATTTACCGCGACAATATGTGACAATACTGGGAATAACACAAGAAATGCGACAAACATAAGATCAGACAATAGAGACGGAAATCCCTGCCCCAGGGAAGCATATCACCGACGTTACTTATATTTTACATACAGTAGAACTGTTTCATGAAAGCAGCAAAGTTATGTGGGAAATTGTTTGCACACAAGCCCTTGTGAATTCTGGTATACAGCGGGCGGTATAGTCTTTGAACAATATGATATCTGTACACGGCCCTCCCTTGCTGCTTGGTGAGTGAGTGCTACTGTATAGCTGTGACCTCTACTTGTAGCACTTCTGCTGTGAGTGGAGGCCTCTGTTCCATTAATTTTAAATGAAGGTAGTTAGTGAGGCTTTCAGGGCTTTTATCTGACACTATTGCACGTCAACTGCTCATTGGTCCATTCTCTTTGTCACTGTTGTTAGAAATAGAATCTACATTGATCTGTTCATCAAATATTGATGGCCCTTAATAGCTGTCCAATGGCTGTGCTATTTTATTGACAACATTGAGAGATAAGAGCTATTACGCTTCTTAAGCAGAGACAATTCAAGACCTACGCATTCATTACCAAAAAACAATGCTAATATAACATTAGTCATATTCACAGGCAGACGAGTTAGAATATAACTAAATATGAGTCAGTGACTCACTCACTGCATAGGGGTATAACTTAAAACAGTGGTTTCCAACCTTTTTTTGGTTAAAGAACCCTAAGTGAAATTGAAATTCTGAGGAACCACAACCATCTCTAATATCAACTCTGATATCAGATGCATTGTAAGGAACCCCACCCCTCTCTAATAGTGTGTCTGAGATCAGATACATTGTAAGGAACCCCAATCCTCTCTAATAGTGTGTCTGAGATCAGATGCATTGTAAGGAACCCCAATCCTCTCTAATAGCGCGTCTGAGATCAGATGCATTGTAAGGAACCCCAATCCTCTCTAATAGCGCGTCTGAGATCAGATCCATTGTAAGGAACCCCAATCCTCTCTAATAGCGCGTCTGAGATCAGATCCATTGTAAGGAACCCCAACCCTCTCTATTAGCGCATCTGATATCAAATGCATTGTAAGAAACCCCAACCCTCTCTAATAGCACGTCTGAGATCAGATCCATTATAAGCAGTATTCGACAAACCTATACATTTGCACGCCCCGGGCGAGTGGATTTAACATCGTGGCGAGCTCCTATTGGCCCACGCAGCACACGTGTGGTACTAGGTGGCGAGTAGATTTTTTTAGTTCGGCGAGTAGATTTTTTGGTGATTTGTCGACCACTGATTATAAGGAACCCCAACCCGCTCTATTAGCATTTTTGAGATCAGATACATTATAAATTCTTCTGTATTTTGTACAATTTTCAAATGACCAGAAAATTGCTAGGAACCCTTTAGGGATGCCTGGGGAACCCAATGGTCCCTAGGAACCCTGGTTGAAAAACACTGACTTACAATATATTTAATCTAACACGTTGTTAAGCTTTAGTACAGGGGTGGCCAACTTCAGGCCTCAAGGGCCACCAACAGGTCAGGTTTTCAGGATATCCAGATTGTGTTTCAATCAGTCCCTGCTTCCGCACTGGTGGCTCAGTCTTCTGAATGGGGTCAGGCTACCTCTGCTTTAGTAAAAGGCTTCAAAGTTGCATCGTACATTGTAACCATGTTTGCGAGAGTAGGAATTGCAGGCAATTAAGGAATTCATGCTGCGGATCCGAGACATTTTGCCATAGCCTGTAACAGAACGACGTGCTGTCGCGTGAATGATGAATGCAAAACCTCCACAATTAGTTGCACGTTGGCAAAGTGTGGTTAAAGGTCAACCTGCACCACTTTGCAAGAACGGAGGTTGATAAATGGTAATCCCCACAACTTCCTCTTTCCCTTCTCCAGGATTGTCATTCCAGCTGCGGAATGAACACCTGTGGTCACACAGACCAGCCAGGAATGGCCCACTGAGGTATTATATATATATATATATATATATAACTCCATTAATAAAAGACACATGTTGCAGTGACAGCCCTTATGCTGAGGTCTGAAAGAGTGACACCATACGTTCTTTCACGGCCCCTTTGCCTTCCCCTTTAGTGTATTCATGCTGATTTCTTAAGGCGCTAATAAGCTAGTTATCACGTAATGTTCATTTCTAGTAAGCATCCTCCTGTCAGTTAAGAGCACAATGTAACCAGGAATCTCACTTTAGGGATACAAGGGTACTAATGGCCAAAGGTCACAGGGACATTGCATTGAATTACCTTTTGCTAAAAGTGTCCGTGTTCTCAGTCAATTGAGTTTCTTGTATTACTCAGATGTCATTAATCCAACATTATCTTGGCAGTGCAATGTATCCTGATGGTAAGGGGATGTTTGGTTGGTATTTATTCAGGCAGGGGGTGTTCAACTCTAGTCCTCAAGCCTCTTCCCCCCCCTCCCCCCCCCCCAACATGTCAAGTATTCAGGATTTCCCAGCTTCAGCACAGGTGGCTCAATCAGTCCCTGTTTCAGCACAGGTGGCTCAATCAGTCCCTGCTTCAGCACAGGTGGCTCAATCAGTCCCTGCTTCAGCACAGGTGGTGCAGTCTTTGACTGAGCCTCTGATTAAGCCACCTGTGCTGAATAGAAATTGAAAAGTAAATGTTTGTACTTGGAGAGACAATATAATTCTGGCTTTTCCTGCATGACTATTGATAGGGAATGGCCTTCTGCCAGAAGCCGTAGCTTACACAAACACCTTGATAATAAATCCATGTCACACAATACCGGCAACGGTTTAAAAAGTGGAGGATTTGGAATAATAAACAGGCATTGGGCACATTTAAGGAACTTCCTCTCCTCCAATTATTTCATTTAAAAATCACAAATAGGTACAATATGTCAGCGATTACCAAATGGCATGAATGTAAGAGTGGAAACCACTTTAATCCCTGGATATTAAAAAAAAGCGTGGTTTCATTATTAATGCTGTGACCCTGCAATTCTGCATTTAGCCTAACCGCGATAATCCACTTTATTGTACGTATGATATTTCACATGGCTCAGAGTTAATCCACGTCTGTTTCCCTTAGTCTGGCTACAGAGCCGGGTCCTGTATCTGGACATGTTCGCCACAGAAAGGAACCGTGCAGCCTTTAATTAGCATTAGAGTACATAGACAGACAGCGCTACAAATCGTCGGCCAGACGGCAATGGATCACGGTCAGGATAGCTGATCAGATTATGAAGGCTTATAGCAGTTAAATACACGTTTGCAGCTGCTCTAGACCAGGGGTGGCCAACTCCAGTCCTGAAAAGCTACCAGCAGGTCAAGTTTTCAGGATATACCTGCTTCAGCACAGCTGGCTCAATCGGTCCCTGCTTCCGCACATTGTGGCTCAAATCAGTCCCTGCTTCAGCACAGGTGGCTCAATCAGTGACTCAGTCTTTGACTGAGCCACCTGTGCTGAAGCAGGGATATCCTGAAAACCTGACCTGTTAGTGGCTCTTGAGGACTGGAGTTGGCCACCCCAACTTTAGACACATCGCTTGAAATTACTATTGGAGAAGACAAACTACCTTTTTCTCCTTGGCCCAACGATTGGGGTCGTTTGGGACGCTGCCTTTCTGGAATGCAAATCAATGCGCTCACCTCTTATCCCTCATTGCAAACGGTTGTTATGTGGTTTCGCCAGGGGGAAGGGGGGACGACGACACATTTGCCAAGTGAAAAGCAGCATGTGCTGCTCAAGAGGAGATTGGCAAATTAATAATCTCACTACTTTGAAGCGTTATTGTTGGTTATAAAGTGATGCGTCCAGAATGCGTCTGCTGTAAATCACAAGCGGGAGAGACTTAGCTTAGAGAGCGAACGGTTTGTCATGTAGCCAACTTGGTAAAGCATGTTATTTTAACCCTTTGGATGCCCCACGATACTAGGACCATGTCATATTCAGTGGCACCTTATGATGTTGCCAACAAAATTATTGATGTTTTGCTAGTTTCTAGGTGAGACGCCCCTGTTCTGCTCCTGACATGAGACCAGATTGTAGTCATCTGATCACTTTAAAACCATGCAAGGTAAAGTTAGTGCAGAGTGAAGCAAATTAGCACATGGGGACATATTTGTTAAGCAGTGCTATGCTATAAACCAGTCCCCGCCTAAAACCTCTGCCACTCACTGCCCCGCACCTCTGGAATGCCCTTCCCATCAATATCCGACTAGAACCCTCTCTAGCCACCTTTAAGACCCACCTTAATGTACAGCTCTTTAACAAAGCATATGGGTAGCTCCGCTGGCTGATACAATACACCTCATACATCGACCATGGCCCTTGCAGACGCACTTACCAGAACACTCTCCTACTGTCTCTGTACGTTCTCCCAACCTACCAATTATATTCTAAGGGCAGGGACTCCTGTTCCTATTGTTACTTTTATGTCTGAAGCACTTATTCCCTTTATGCGTTATATTATTATGTCACGTGTGTTACTGCTGTGACGCGCTATGTACCTGGATGGCGCTATATAAAGATAGACATACATAAGTAACTGACACATTTGTTACTTTAGCACCCGGTTATCAAAGACATATTATAATGGGTGTAAGATTTAACAAATAAAGCGCAACCCACCCGCCCCCAAAGGTCCTTTTCTGCGTTTTTCTTTAATAGAAGGGACGTTCCAACGCTAAAGAAAATGTGCAACGTAAAGTGACCTATCTGAAGGAGATTTCCCAAATGCATGAGCGCAGGTGGTTGCTATGATTTAATACCTGGCTCTACGTTACTTCAAAACCACGCCAATTTGTAGTACTGAATGGATTTTAAGCTTTAGAGGTTCATTACGCTTGCCTTCAATATATTGTGTTATTGATATGTGGGTTTACCAGGCCTGTGGCAGGATCAATGGAAGTGGTGGAGCTGCTCTGTATTTGAGGATTAATCCCAGATATTGCTGACCTCTCTGTATTGACTGACGTATGAAAAAGTCTTTCAGAGGGCAGTGAATATGTCATTCCTCAACCACAATGGTAAAACAGGGGGGCTCAAGGGCAGCCAGCAGGTCAGTTTGAATATATAGCAGCTTCAGCACAGGTGGCTCAGTCAAAAACTGAGCCACTGATTGAGCCACCTGTGCTGAAGCTGTGACTGATTAAGCCACCTGTGCTGAAGCAGGGATATCCTGAAATCCTGACCGGCTGGTGGCCCTTGAGGACTGGAGTTGAGCACCTCTGTGATAAGACATTTTACAAAATGACATTAGCTTTAACATGTACAGAAGGACATCAACATTAATTCATTAATAACCTTCTGGGGAATCCTAATAATATATATATTTTTAAATATATTAATCTATACAGTAATACATTGTTGCTGCTTCAGACATTACGAGTGACTTCGCCTCTCTCTATGGGCCTCATGCAGAGAGCAGCGCTATATAGAATTGGAGAGGGGGAAAAATTGTAGCTTTTTTGGAGAGTTTTTTTCTCCATATGCAGAAAGGGCAGAAAACTGCATTTACAAGCCTTTCTGCATATGGAGAGTTTCAACCAGCGCTATGAGCGCTATAAGCGCTGTTGAAACTTGTAGGGAAAAAATCGCGTTTTTTTTTTTTCCCCCTCCACCGGCCGCGGAGCGCCAGCTGCTTGGTGGAGAGGAAAAATGTTGAAAATCGCGCCATTTTTTTGGCGCGAACAGCCACTAGATGGCGATCGCGGCTCTCTGCATACGGCAGAAAAAAAAACTGGAGAGATTAGAAACTCTCCAGCCGCGCGGCGAATTTCAAACAAAAAAAAAAAAAAATGGCGCTTTTTTTCAAACTTGCCGGTTTCTGCCTTTCTCAAGGCAGAATTCGCCAATTAATGCCGCTTTCGCTTTTTGCGCTGCTCTCTGCACGAGGCCCTATGTTACAGACAACTTAAGTGCCGAAAATCCCCATCAATATTGGGCAGTTTTTTTTCTCTCCATTTTCTGTAATAAAAAAAACTACAAAAACGATCAGGTTTAAGATACGAGTTCCTTACATTTCATGTAATCAGAATAATGACAAAGAAGAAATCGTATACGTGTCTAGACACATTTTTTTTTTGATTCCTCACTTTCTTTGTAAGCCAACAGTTGATTTGGCAATAATGCTGTTATTTTTCACTATTTAGCTTAACGGAGTCAGTGATGATTACTAGAAGGAGCTATTAATGCAGTGTCTATACAGAAAATATAATTAGGCATTTTCCTATATCACAAGGCAAATATTATAATTGCTGTTAAGTTTATCCACATTCAGTTTAATTATACACATTGATAGTTTTTCATAAAAAAATATTTCCAGTACAGTACATCAAGGAAATATAGTTAAATGATGTTACTGAAAATGCATTTTATGTTCAACTTTAATAAAGTTAAACAACAGCTGTGTTTAGGATTATAAAATCCACTGTAGACTTCTTCAGAGCTTTTCCAGCCATAAATTTACCATTAGGCACGCAAAACGTTTAACCGTCAAGATGGTTTGAAGTGCTCTTAGTGCATTAGTAGTACATTGAATTACTAATTTCAAACACTTTATTATTTTATATTATAATTTGTTTGTAAATCTCCAGAAAGTCGTTCTATACGTTGCAGAATCAAAGCCTTCCACTTGTAACCCCCCAAATACATTATTCTCTTTTTTTAAGCTGATTCGCCAGACTGTAGACGCCAAAATTATTCCATGTACGCTGGGACAGGGTGCTGGTTCTGTACTTTGTCATACAAAGTAGCTGCTTCGAACAAAGGTATCTTAAAGTCACAATGCAAATAGAGAGTTGTTGTATATGTAGTCATTCAGACAAGAATGGGTTAATTCGCAAGCTCAAGGGGTTAACCCCGCCCAGTAGGAGCTTTAGCAAATACTAGCCAGTGGCGAGTGCTTTTTAGATGAGGCTATAATTAGTAGGATCTGTTGTAATTAATTCGGAGCGATCAGGAACGTGAACCAGGTCCCCCTAGCTCAGAGTACTGTACCACTATGATGGATTGTCAAGTCCGAGGGTTAAAGGACTTCCACTAATATGCTTAGGGCGGGACAATAGGAAGAGAAGGTCTAAGGTGTTCCTCTCTCCTCCTAAGAATATTCCCTGCTTCTGCTATGGAAGAGAGAGACTCCCGGCGACAGGGGGGAGGGAGGGCTGAGACAACTGTCCCTGGTTTGCGGATGATGGAGGCCCGAATGGCGTAACCCAGAAGTTCAACCTACTCAGGTAAGTACAGCCCCTCTGCTGAAGAGATCTTCAGTGCCCCCAGCTTAATTTCCCCGGCCGGTGCTAAAGTTTTGACCTGGGTCCCGGCCGGGGAGATTGAGACTGTGCTGGACCAACGCCTAAGTTCAGCGTTCCTCCCATTGGGAAGCCATCCCTAACACTGCTCAAGGTCTGTGCACCTGCACTGCCGGACCCGGGACTGGACTGACCAGGTGAATGTTACATGTTTGCATCCTGTTCAATAAAGCTTACTCTGGGTTAAGTCAGAGTCTGCTTTCAATCCTTTCACACACTGCTCAGCTCCGAAACCCCTAGTGATCCTGCAGAGCTGCTCTGACCACTGAACACCCGCATTCTACAGGCTGCATGTACAACTGGTGCACGTACTGTACGTATTTATATCTTCGAGGGGAAGAGTATTCCCAATGTCTTGTATAGTTTAACTCAGGGGTGCTCAACTCCAGTCCTCAAGCCTCCCCAACAGGTAAGGTTTTCAGGATATCCCAGCTTCAGCGCAGGTGGCTCAATCAGAGGCTCAGTCGAAGACTGAGCCACCTGTGCTGAAGCAGGGACTGAGTGAGGCCCCCTGTGCTGAAGCTGGGATATCCTGAAAACCTGACCTGTTGGGGATAGGGCTTGAGGAGTTGAGGAGTGGAGTTAAGCACCCTGGTTTAATGAACACTCTTTCAGCCACTGATTAAACACAGCTGTGCATTATGTTCTTCAGTCCATTAACAATTAAGAATTCATAAAGGACTTGTAGTTGCAAATGGGCAAAAGCAACAAGTGATTTCAGGGGAGGCTCTCACCATGAGTCTTTCATCTACTGTACAGATCATGAATAACTTACTCCATAATAAAGCATATATTAGAGACTGCAGGGGACAGCTGGGGAAATAAGAAACACTGGGAGGAACTCTCTCTGTTGAAAAATAAAAGCACCTGTTCTGTTCATTAGCTGAAAAGGTCACGTACAAAGCCTTTGTAGGAACTGTTATAAATATTGCTCAAAGAGGATAACCCACGTTCGGTAAGGTCTCCAACATACTATTATTAAATCAAATTAAATGAAGGCAAGTTAGGTTCAACTGCAGGAAGCCCATATGTTAAAAATTATAAGCATTTATATGGGGTATTTATGAGACACGGCAGATGTATGTATGTATGTATGTATGTATGTATGTATGTATGTATGTATGTATGTCTTTATTTATATAGCGCCATTAATGTACATAGTGCTTCACAGCAGTCATACACGTGACAAACATATAAATAACAAGTAATACAAATAAGGCACAAAGGGGAGAAATGCTTCAGACATAAAAGTAACATTTAGGAAAAGGAGTCCATGCTCCGAAGAGCTTACAATCTAATTGGTAGGTAGGAAGAACGTACAGAGACAGTAGGAGGGCGTTCTGGTAAGTGCGTCTGCAGGGGCCAAGCTTTATGTAGGAGGTGTTAATTATCAGCCATCTGGCTACACATATGCTTCGTTAAGCAGGTGTGTTTTAAGGTGGGGTATTTAAGGTGGATAGAGAGGGTGCTAGTCGGGTATTGAGGGGAGGGCATTCCAGAGGTGAGGGGCAGTCAGCGAGATATGTAACATGGGCTGCATAAATGGGCACATCGTGGCTTTAAGTGACATTACCCGGCACCTATGTAAAATAACAACAATACAGGCGGTCCTCGGTTATCCAACGGAAATCCGTTCCGGAAAGAAGCGTTGGATGGTGAAAGCACCGTAAAGCGAGTCCCATGTTAATCAGTGCCGGTGAGCGTCTCGTCATAAAGGTAAAAACAAACAACAAAAATCAAACATTGTTTTGAGCTGCCACTAGCTTTACCTCTGATAGCAGCAACCAGATCAGCAAATATTAAAGGCACAGTCCACCCTAACTAAGGATTGGAAGTGTGGGACCCCAGGGCTGAAAACAGTGATGTGTGGGTCAGGGGGACCCCCAGTTCCCTGTAACAAAAATGGGGGCTTAAAAAAATAAAAAAACCAGTAGGAGGAACAGCTCCTTTAAATACAGTCCACGACAAATCCTTGCGTGATGGGGAGAGCACGGCAGCGGCGATGGCGGCAGGAATCTTGACCCTCTGAGTTGCTCGTACCTTACACCCAGCCCTAAGGTAAGTTGATCAGGGCATCACATGGTTGCGGCCTGGTCACTCAACGTGCGCGTGGGCGTCTGATGGTGTGACCTGTACACACGACTAGCCTATCAGTCTACAGGGGACTCATGGAGACACATGGGTCGCATAACTACCGCGTGTCAAACAAACTGCATGTCGTGTGTCACTTTATGCCCGCGTGCCATATATTAGGCTGCGTCCCCGCTAGCGCCGAGCGGGTGGCGCTTGCGACGGTTACTTACATATATAGATATAAGTAAGTCCCTGCTCACACTGTGCACGCGCGCGGGCACACATGCTCGGCGCTTAAGTAAACAAAAAAAACTATACTTTCCTGCACGCTGAACTACCCGCAATGCCCCCCCCCCCTCGCGCGCGCGTAAATGCAGGACACCCGGCGCTCATGCTTGGAGCGCTCTCCAAGCATGAGCGCGCTCAGCGCCAGCGGGGACTCAGCTTAAAGTCACCCATGAGTCTCAAATAATACGGCTGAATATATTTGCCGCTAGTGCAAGTTGATGCGAAAGAAAATCTTTCTGGCGAGAATTAGTTGTATCCTCGTGTGTTCATTAAGCAGCTGAATTGCAATAACTACCTTGTTTAACGATGTATTGTACAGTTAATGTCCCACTTGCTAAGCGCTTGAACCATATTTACCCATTTTTGGATGCAATGTTTTTACTGCATAGCTTGGTGTTATCTATACAAATATTTTAAAAACCTTTTAAAACACACACACACACACACACACACACACACACACACACACACACACACACACACACACACACACACACACACACACACACACACACACACACACACACACACACACACACACACACGTTGATAGCATGCATACGTTATGCAGGAATCATACTGACAGATTTATCAGCTCTGTTAATGCTCTGCTCTGGACTTTATAGAGCACTCCTTGGAATAGGAGAACCTCTTCTTCATTGTCCTTAGTTCTTACAACTTTCCACACATGAGCTACTCATGGAAGGCACCAAACTGCTCTTGGAATTGCCAGTAGACTAACAACAGACAGTAATAGCGTGAAATGATTGCGATAGTTTCACGGACAATTAACGTAGTAAAAGCATTCATTTTTAGCACTCTGCACTCATTGGCATGGCAGTTTAGCATTATAAGTACCTGTAAAACACCATATTTTTCAGAAATAACCTGATGTAAAGGCTCGATTGGGATTATTAGTCCTTATGAAACCTCCTAACATCTACAGTAATACTATTTTGTACACACAGTATCAAAGGAAAGACATAATAGCAGTCCATATTAATTAGTATTCTGCAGCCTGTCCATGCTTAGAAGCTTACGACTTTTAAAATCTACTCTGTACTTCTTAAGAATAATACAAATACATTGTATTTTTAGGTCAATTTTGTTGCCTCCGGTAGAAAGACAAAAAGGACCAATGTCTCTGACCTTTTTTGTGTCATGTTTAAAATATTACGAAAATGTCTTACCACGAGTTGAGTAGGTTAACTGGTGTTGTGGCTTAAAAGGAGTGACCGAGATTAGTTTCATATTTCCAAATGCTGCTGATTTTGCTAAATTGTCATGTCCTGCTCAAGTATAATATTCACCAGTTTTGCAAACTTGTGTGAATGTTTTGGGCACCTCTAATCATTGAGACACTATGATTTGGGCATTAAAAGATTGTGATTACGGCTCCCACAAACCCCAAAGCAATCAAGAAATTCCTCATTATTCAGGTGATTGAAATGTGTTCACTTAGACACTCCAATGTGTCTGAGTTATATTGGCAGATGGCCATCGTAAAAATTATTCACGTGTGTACCTAGAAGGACATTGGACACTTGATATTATTATTTGGAACATTTATTTGAATTTCCCTACCTGTCCACAGGTATAAGCAACCATGCAAATAGGGGACACAGAAGATTATATTCATCATTTATTTTTCTAAATAAAAAATACGCCTGCATTAAAGGGAGCATCGCAATACTTAGCAGTCAGTCTAAGAACAAACTAAAATGATATGCAATTCATTTTGTTAGACAGGAAAAGTTAGAAGGAAGAGGTAAGTCTCACACCGAGCCCGAAACAGTGGTGAAGTCGGTATGCAATACCATTAGCACGGAGAGGTGGACCCCCCTCCTAAGGATCTGAGATGATGGCCATATCCCACCGAGGCATCAAAAGAGACCGCAGATGGGCAGGCGCTTGGCAAGGTTTTAAAGTCCAAAACGGCCAACTTGAATCCAACACGAATGATCACTGGAAGCCAGTGCAGATCGCACAGGATGGGAGCGATATGCTCCAAAGCAAGGCGATTGATGGTATACAGCTGCTGCCCTACACATAAGATTCGTGGAGAAACAAATATTCACATATATCTACAATGGAAGAGACTTTTGTCTTTCAACATCCACTGGAAATGAGTACCCAGAAGGAAACCTGCATTTCTTCATTTGAACGTTTAATAGGCTTTCCTTCCTCTCTAATCCGTAATCCTCAACACATGAGATCTGTTTCTTGAAGGAATTAAACTGTGGCAATTTAAATCTATAAAAGCCTAGCAATAGCATACTATACAAATGGGTCTCTTGCTAGATAACTTAGTCATATTCATCCTTTGCTGAGAGTTGGTTATCCCGGTTAATTGGATCAACAGTAACCACGCAACTAAGAGAGGTAAAAATGGTGGTATAGTAATAATAACCTCAGTATAAACTGTGCCTTTTGATTGCTCAATCTACTCAATAGATTATTCCCATTGTAAACCTCTTGTGGGCCGAATGTTATTTTTGCGCTAATCGTATTTGTTATTTTCTGTAAGTAAAAAAAAAAATTATACAACGGTTGCCAAAAAGATTTATTAATCTAAAGCAGCTTTACTCGTTCAAAAGAATTAATCCACACAGATGCACTGCTATGTGGTTTCATGAGATAACGGCAGTGCAGGAAAATATAATGTTTCAGATAGCTTCATAGCCAGTTAGACGATTATTGGGTCATAGTCCGAATATTTATTTTCACTGAATCCTTGTCCTGTCAAAGCATATTTTAAGCATGTGAAATGTGATAAAATAGAGGCAGTTAAAGGGAAAAGGTTTGTGTACTGATGTTAGTATGCCTTGGGGCAGGAAGACCAAAAAGTTTACAGCTAAGGATACAAAGTTTTAGCATTCTACCAATATCACGCCAGTCATTCCTTGGCTTCAAATCAAATGGTTTACAGTACTGATTATATTTTTAATCCATTACCACGGTATTTCCCATGTTAACAACTAATCCCTTCTAATTAGTATTCCTCCTATTTTTTCCTTTTAAGGTGCCACCCCAAATAGTCGACCAGCTATATTTCTTAGGGGTTTCAGAGTAGGGAAGTTCTTGTTAAAGCAGCAATCCAAGATGCCGTTTAAAATAATAATAATAATTTCCCCCCCTTTAATACGTGCATCAATACAATCCACACAATGATAAGTAATTAGCTAGGTTGTCGATCGATCCGTTCACCCTGCGATCGATCAGCGAAGATTCGGCTTGGGGGTTCACTAAATGCCTGTCAGTGCAGCAGAAGAGGACCAAAGATGCAAAGTTCTATGGGGAAGATCATGTGACCAGGCAGTCACTAGATACTAGTGCACTGCTAGAGAGGCAGGGCTCATAAAAGGGGTGTGCCAGAGCCTGTTTCAGAGGAGGAAGAGGATGTGACTTTGTAAATGGTTGCTATAGAAACAAAAAATGCTTGTTAAATTATAATACATAAAAAGTCATTCAGAGCTGTTTTTAAAAAAATGCTACAAGTACAGAATTGATTTATTTAAAAAAAAAACACACACATAGGATATTGCTTGATCTGCAGCTTTAATGAAGTGTTTTCTTTACCCTTATACCACCCTGTTCTTATCAGAGAACCAATAAAGATAAGGGGAGGCGACACAGCGATATAACACAAAGTGGCGTAGCCCCTAATACTAGATCCCGAACTTTTGTCCTACACGCTCCTCACCTCCCTATCCTGCGTAATCAAAGATTCTACATAATTCACTGCGAGCTACAGTACGTAGCCTGCACTATGGACAAAGCCTAAAAGGCCGAGGCAAAAAGATGCTATTCTCATCCTGACATGGCATGGAAGGACCTCAGGAAAGCGCTTATTTCTAGTTGGGGTTAGCCACGAAAATCAAGGCAGGTCACCAAACATTGCAGGTGCAGTTTGTCAGCAATTCATCAATTATGAGCAGCGAGAGTATGAGACTCGTCTAATAGCAGTTTGCATTGGCTTGAAAATCCCATTTGTCATGCAGTGTGCTCTCGCTGATATGTTTCGGGATACTCTGTTTTGATTGTATTGTGAGTCACATCAAAAATATGTTTGCAATTAAAATGCTCGCATGAAAACATGTAATTACAAGATATCTGTTAAATTGACTGTAATGATATGAAACATATAACCCAATATTAGCAATGCACATGCAGATGGTATAGCATGACCGAATGTGCTTATTAGAACCAAGTCTGTGTCTATTAATATTTTAGTGGGTCCCTTTGGTAAAATACATTAAACTAAAAGGGTATTACGTTATTTTAGCCCTTAAAGTGGACTATTCTTGTAGAAAACATATGTTAAAGTATAACAACACCCAGTCCCTTGCCAATAAAACTCTGCCGCCCTGCCATGAATACCAATAACTAAAGGCGAGGCCGCCCCCTCGCTACATATTTGGAAGGGGCGTCTGTTTGGCTATAATTGACCTATAGTGCTTTGTGTATCTCTTTTCTCTCTACAAACCCTTAACTGTTGAAGTGTGTAGTCACGGAATCGGACATTTGGTCAAGGCAAAATGGCGCCAGCGTTTTGGTCAGGAGGGACCCTTTGCTGCAGACACTCGGCCGTTGCAACGGCCACTGGACATGAGTCGCCGGCCATTGCAACAATTAGGCAAGTTAACCTAAGGGCGGTTAGGATAGGGATTTTAGCGGGGTTAAGGTTAGGGGGTTAAGAGTAGGGGCTTTAGCGGTTGTGTAGGGGGTTAAGATTAGGGGTTTAGTGGTTAGGATAGGGGTTTAGTGGTTAGGATAGGGGTTTTAGCGGTTAGGATAGGGGGTTATGGATAGGAGTTTTAGTGGTTAGGGTGGGGGTTAAGGATAAGGGTTTTAGCGGTTAGGATAGGGGGTTATGGATAGAGGTTTTAGCGGTTAGGATAGGGGGTTATGGATAGAGGTTTTAGCGGTTAGGATAGGGGGTTATGGATAGAGGTTTTAGCGGTTAGGATAGGGGGTTATGGATAGAGGTTTTAGCGGTTAGTGTAGGGGGTTATGGATAGAGGTTTTAGCGGTTAGGATAGGGGGTTATGGATAGAGGTTTTAGCGGTTAGGATAGGGGGTTATGGATAGAGGTTTTAGCGGTTAGGATAGGGGGTTATGGATAGAGGTTTTAGCGGTTAGGATAGGGGGTTATGGATAGAGGTTTTAGCGGTTAGGATAGGGGGTTATGGATAGAGGTTTTAGCGGTTAGGATAGGGGGTTATGGATAGAGGTTTTAGCGGTTAGTGTAGGGGGTTATGGATAGAGGTTTTAGCGGTTAGGATAGGGGGTTATGGATAGAGGTTTTAGCGGTTAGGATAGGGGGTTATGGATAGAGGTTTTAGCGGTTAGGATAGGGGGTTATGGATAGAGGTTTTAGCGGTTAGGATAGGGGGTTATGGATAGAGGTTTTAGCGGTTAGTGTAGGGGGTTATGGATAGAGGTTTTAGCGGTTAGGGGGGGGGTTAAGCATAGGAGTTAGTTTTTTAGGTTAAGGGGTTTAGGCTAAGTTGCTGTAGCATAAGGCACTGTAGAGTAAAGGGTTTAGATTTTTAGGGTAGGGGGTACTGTTAGTATAAGGGGTTAAGATTAGTTTTTTTTAGGGTAGGGTTAGGGACTTACCGTGGTGGCAAAGTGGCCGGCGGAGAGATGTCCCGGCGGCGAGGTGAGTAGCGGCTAAACGCCGTGCGTGACCAAATATCCTAGCCCGTGCGGTCACCCTCATAATAACTTTGTACTCAAACAAGTTCATTTTTAATGCCAGAGTTCCCATTATAAACGTCTGTTTTAACATTACTTGGAAACCCAATCTCCCAACACCACCACTGAATGCCACACAAAGGCAACTGCAGTCCTAAAGCATCAAAGCAGCCCGAGTGCGGACAAACAACATCATAGCACTTTCAGAAGATTTCGAACCAATTATCGGAAATAGTTCAAAATGAAATGTGATGTGCATTATCAAAAAGAATTAGCTCAAGACCATCCATTTAAAGTAACTATATTTAGGACGGTTATGTAGGAAGTCAATGCAACCTGGTGTTCCTTTCAACTTGAAGCACAGGCTGTATTGAAGGTGGCAGATAAAGGGAATGGTCATGTGATCCCGCTTCAGAAGCCAGCTACTCTTACTTCTTCTAAAAGGATTAATCAGAGTGGAAAAACCAAAGACAAAACCCGCCTTTCTTTCGCCAAAAGATCTGAGTATCCGGGCACCACATTTCATTTTCTTTATCTAGGTTCTCGGTCGAGAAACACAAGGAAGGGGACAAGCACTTTAATACACTTCAGAGGGCCTGAATAATAAAGGGTAAACCGAGAAGAAATCTTGTGTTAGTCGGGAGGCAGAACATACGTAGAAGTGCTTTGCTACGGAGAATACCAAGGTCAATGAATATTAAATGAACGCTTACCTTTTAGTGGTATGATGGCTTTTTAATGACGAGGCTGGGGAGGGAAAGAAAGGAGGCTGATCAGAAAAACGTATTGTGAGAGGCAAAAAGCACAATACTATCCATATTTGTTACTGTTGCAGTGTTTACTTTTAATTAATATTGTGCCTTAAATGTAATGCTGAATCATACTTATCATAGTCATACCCAAAGATGTGCTAAAGTGTACCAATGTGTGCAAGTGAATGTCACAATATATTTCGCCAAGCCTCAGAGGGTTAACAAATCAGCAACAATGAGTCTTGGGCTGCGTCCATAGTTTAGCAGTCAGCGCTCCTCTGCGCTCGCGCTGAGGCTCGTCTGCGCATCAGGAGCGATTATATGAACTAGCAGACGAGTCAGCGCGCGCGATCGGGAGGCGCGGGGAGGCGGGGGGTCCGGACACTGACGTCCCTTGGCCAATAGCCCGCAAAGCGCCGACGTCAATGTCACGGCGCCGACGTCACGGCGCCGTTGACGCTGCTTCTCTATGATTGGAGGTTTTCAGCCGACAGCGCGCTCAGAAACAGGTTCTGCTGTCGGCTGAAAATCCCTGCGTCTCAGCACACCTACGGACGCTCGCGGGAGCCCCCTCTCAAGACATCCTCATTGAGGATGATGGGGCTCATCGCGGAGTGTCCGCACGGCTCAACGCTGCCTGTCCTTCTATGGACGCAGCCTTAGATGCTGCAGGAACTGATGACATTTTGCTTAGCTGAGAAATCCAGACCTTGAAATACAAGGAGAGTCAGAGCTCTGTTTGGGAGGACAGCACCCACTGACTTGTACATAGAGACAAGCGAATTCTTTTTGGCGGGTTTGGATCCGCAGCGGATCAGACGGTTCCTTTGCTCGGCAGATTTCAGCAGATTAATCTCAAAAAGGCTAATTTGCGTTTTGCGGATTTTTTATTATTATTATTACCAATACACTCCGCGGATTCCGCAACCCGTGGATGGATTTGTCGAACCCGCCAACGGACTGCTAAATCCGCGGATTGAATTCTCCAAATCCGTCCACAGGTCCTATCCAATGGCGGCTTTTGATGAAACCGTACGGATTGAAACCTGCCCGAATCCAGATTTAGGGGGGTAACATCAGCGAAAATCCGGGAAACAGATTTTGGGTGGATTCGCCCATCTTTACTTCTACACCTCCACAAAGTTTATTGCTAGTCTACTGTTATCTGTAGTGGTTGTGCGCCTGATTGTCAACATGCTCACATCTATGCAATTTTTGATAGTGATCCACGATGACCAGCATTGCTTACTTAGAAAAAGGTTTCAGTGACATCACCCTGCGGCCTTGCTCTAGTTGTCTTTGATAATAATGGTAACTTGAAGTCGAGGATTTGGTTTCCCATCAATCTTATATTGTATACATATATATGTTATCAGCTGATCTGCCTCCTACCAGATGATACACAGCAATGGTTGTCCAAAGCGCCCAAAATGTGTATAATAAATAAGAATGTATACAGACACTCTGTGAAGGGTCATATATTGACGCCTACACCATCTGAGAGGACGTCCAGTGGGATCTGCAGATGTGAGGTCCTGGTTACTATACCTCAATGCTTTAATCTTTTTACAATTCTGTACGTGCATATCATACCAGTTTACTATACCAGGGGTGCGCAAACTGGGAGGGGAAGGAATTTTTTTTGGGGGGGGGGTGCGGCGGTTGCAGAGGCCCCGCGCTCTTCCCCAAGGTACTCAAATTAAATGCCAGGGACCGAGCAAGGCCTCTGCAATCTCAACTTACCGGGATTCAGCCGGCTTCTGAACGTGTCGCCATGGCAACGCGGCATCAAATGACGCTGCAGGGACACGTGACGTCACAGGAAAAAGAGGGAAGTGAGCACTGGGGCTGGCAGGCAGGGGGGTGCAGCACAGAAATTTTGTGCACCCCTGTACTATACCAATATATTTTATCAAACTACTACGCTATAAGAGGTCCTCCACTTTCTTTCTTTTCTTTCCTATCAGATGATACTTTCTCCCATCCGGATGTCTCCAAAGCTTTAGCTTTCTGCTTCCTTGTAGCTCTATCATGTTCATTACATAGCACCCTCACTCTCTCAAACACAAGATATATACTCTGTGTATATATATTAAAATCCTGTTTATTTATTATTCGTATATTCTGCTTGGTTGACATTATTTCCAGATCAATACTATTAATGCACTTAGTCCCGAAGGTGACACTGTGCTCATTTGCATGTCATTTCCCAGAATCCCTGGCTTCAGTGGGAGCATTGTACGCTAATGGAGATAATGGTGAAAAGCCGGGTTGCAAACCTGTCTGAGACATGTGAATGTGCTCATAAATTATATTTTTATTTGCTGCACTTAGTCAAGCAATGGCTAATTTATACATAAATGACATTTAAGTTTTTTTTTTTGCTTGTGTTTAGGAATCTGGGCTACATTAGAGCTGTTTTGTAAAAGTTGGATGTCTAAAATTCACAGACCGTGAATAAGTAAAAGAACAGTAATGTGCAAAAGTATGAAAAATCTGCCCTTTTTTCACGAAAATGTTAAAGTTCACCAAAATAAATTTGGCAAATATTATATAATAGTACATTTACAGGTCACATGACTTTGTAATCTATTTTTGTGCATTTCTTTGAAAATTGACAAATGGTTGAAAATTTTGAGCAGTCACGAAAATTGTACGAAAACGTAATTTTAATATAAAAGTGCGTAAAAATGTCAGAAAAAAAGACACGTGCAGACATTCCCACATCTTTAGACAGCTCAGAAATTCAGGCTTCACAAGTATTTCTTGGGAAGTGTGGACAGTATCATTCTCATCCATTACTCCATAGTGTTCCTGTCTACACATACCTAGACTAGAAGTCTGAATACACATGCGTGGAGGGTGTGGTTTGAATAAGACTTTTCAAAATAGGAGTGGCTCAGTGTAAAGACACTGACTGGCACTGAGTTTATATCAGTATTGCTTGACCTGAGGAAGAGAGGAGAACTCTCGAAAGCTTGTCCTATGACATAAATTGTTAGTCCAATAAAAAAGGAATCACCTAATACTGAAGAACTCATTTATTCTGCACTATCGCAACTGGACTAACACGGCTATTTTCGCCTTTATATATATATATATATATATATATATATATATATATATATAAAATAAACATAACATAAGTGGCCCCTGAGCCCTCAAAAGGGCCACACATTATATATAGTGCCCAGGGTAGTTGCTTCTCCCCGCCCTCTCCAGTAAGCGTCATAATGTCGATAAAATTATGAATACTCTTCCACTCCTCTCCTTACACTGGAAACTAGTGATTAGCATGGTCATTAGGTAGCTCAGAGAGCAGGAAAAATCTAAAATTCAAACCGGCAACATCTCCACTCCCTCCACACTGGAAAGAGAGGGAGAGCAGGCTTCAGGGGTGGCCAGCAGTTGAGGGGCCACCAGTAAAGGTCCCGAGGGCCACCTGTTGCAAACTATAAATTTCCTATTCTTACAACTGAAACCAATGCACGACTAAAGCTTGTGCTGTGATACCTATGCTACCCGATGCACGTTTCGCAGGAAGTTCTCTCATTGAGCGAAACGCAGGTCGGGCAGTGTAGGCATCACAGCACATGTTACTTAGTGGCAGAGGGGAGAACGCTGTTCTGAAATGCCTGCAGTGTCAGAGTGTGTCTCCTTCTGGATGCATGTAAACAGCCAGGGAAACCGTTTTGATTTTGTATGTGAAAGGGGGAAAGTGGGTCTTCTAAAATTACAACATCAGAGTAGTTTAAAAGAAGTATGCTATTCTTTCAAAGGAGAGAAATAACTCACTAGCCTCTCTCTAGACCACATACCCCAATCAGTGTTCAGGGCGACTATGTTGCCAATAGTAATAATTGGATAGGCAATATACTTGATACTTAGTAGCCAGCTAATTAGGGCTGTTACAAACTAACCACATGTGACGTTGGTGTCAGTTGTAATAGAAAATTCATAGTATTTGGAACTGGTTACAAAGGTCACTAGGGAAAATCATAGCTGCCAGAGAAACTTATTAGAGGATCAAGCCACATGTGCAGGAGGCTATTCAGGAGATTGCTATTTATACCGATCCAGAGACCATACTACTGATTTTGTTTCTGTTACTATTTTGGTTTTCTTAACTGAAATCATTAAAGAGTAAATCTGGTGTGATATTATTTGCCTGCCACATACTATAGCACATGTTTTAAGGATTGTGGATATTCTGTTTAGTATTTTGTGAATATTTGTTTTCGGTTTTACTTAGATAACTTATACTAATCAAACTTTTGAAACCGAAAAATGATTAAATTACAAAAAGTTTAGCGTGTAGTAAAATAAGAACTCCCTTCTGTGTCCAAAGATCACAAAGCAACAAGTGAAACAAAAAGAATAACGTTTTAGTGGTAATATGATTTGGGCTCCAGCAGGTTAGGTGTAATTGTCTGCTAATGCTATTATTATTATTATTCAAAGCTCCTATGGGCTTAATAAATTGCTTTATTTTTGTCTACATTGTGTATTCGCAGCCATCAAAGGCAGTAATTACAATTAATTGGGAACTTAAAAATAGTAAGAAAAGTGTTGTATGTTTTATGCAATGACTTAGTTGTACTGGCATGTTCCATGTTGTAAAGACGTGAACAGAATTATACCTGTATTGTTAATCTTTTTAGTATAATATAATAAAAGGAATTGTGGTTATTCGTGTATAGTCCTATATTTGCTTTTCAGTCCTCATATACAGCTCAACCCCGTTATAGCGCTATCCGTTACAGCGCGAATCCACTAATAACGCGATGTGAGCGTGGCTCCCAATAATATGCCCCTACCATGCCATTTCCATCCTCTCCTGTTGACCAGGGCTTATCGTGTGCCAGGTGGCAGGGAGTTTGCTGCCTGCGCCCCCCCTTCCCCTCGGCTCCGGCATCACGTGACCCCGCTGTGTCATTTGACACTGCTTACCAGGGAGAGGGGAGAGCTGCCAGCTGATGCCAGGTCAGTCTTGCGTGGGGGTGCCACAGCGCTGCCGGGTCTGGAACAGCTGGGAGAGTTAACCCGGCTCTCCCCCTCCAGTGGCCGCGGAACCCTTGAGGGGTGTAATGTTCGTCGTAATTTTTTTAACGCGGAACGCGGTCCGTATATAACGCGATCACATTCTTTGGACCCCAAGCGATATCCGCGCTATAACGGGGTTCAGCTTTATTTCCATTGCTTGTTTTTAGACTTTACCTAATTGATAACACATTTAATTGTTGGCTAATGATGATACGGCAGCTTTCAACTTCCTCTGTATATTAAATGTGGATAATCAAAAATCTGAAATGACCAAAATGTGCAAGTTGTTTGTTCTCAACAATAGAGGTCTGAATGTTAATACATTTGCATGCTGTGTTATTTCGTAAGAGCTTCATTATTGCATCGCAGGTGAAGTATAAGCAACCATCATTTTTCCAGAATTATTTGTGCCTTTTTGTGTATAAGTGTAATGTGTTAAGATAATAACATTAAAATGAATCTAGTAGAGGTGGGAACGTGGGCTGTATCTGTTATTGCTGCACCCTGCCCCACATTCATGGGAATTTACTTTTAGTTTTTAATTAACTTGAATCCAGGCTAACTCAACGTAGGCCCACCACAGCGTTACAGCGATGTCCTCAGATGTCCCAGCACTTCTGCGACATTAAGATGGCAACTGACAAGTTGCCATTGTGTTGACTTATAGTAGGGACCTACTGGGCCACACTACTGTTGGAGGCCACATTTATTGACGGTTCAGCAGCTACTGTGAAAAGAGGCTAAATGCTAAAATATCTCTGACACAAAGGAATTTTGCACTGGGAGATATTCTGGTTCAGACCAACCAGAAACTAGAATTGCCATTACACATATGAAATACCGAACCCTCAAACGATTGACTTTCCTGGGATTTTAGGAACAGATACCTTAAACTTCATGTCAAAAGTGCATGCAACCTTTATAATTGAACGCATTGCCTGTCTCTCCTCAGCTCCACTCTAAACTGGAGTCATGCGGAGCTTCTCTCATTGAAGGGAACCCGGAGTAGAGCCCAAGCTGCAGCAATAAGAACCTTGATGCTAAGCAGGGCACTGGCAAACTCGGCAACTCACCCAGACAGTAAAACAGCTTCTTATATTACTTCTTCCTTTGCCTTTCATAGTTTAGAACTCTGATCTCATCTTGACTTAATGAGTTCAGCTCCTCTCTTGACTTAGTCTAGAAAGAGGTGAAATAACCCCAGAACTTTATCTTTTCATAAACGCACAATGAGCTCTTAACTTGACTTTTGATAAAGACTATAACCCCTTTAAATGCCTTTTTTTTATCAAGACCATGGTGCTCGCGTATATTTCTTTATTTATAAGCTATTTTACTTTAATCACCACTTCTGGAAGATTAAAAATTGTCTGCATCGTAATTAGATGATAAAAACTGTTGAGATGGCACAAAGCTCAAGACTGCCCCGTACACCAGGTTAGAGTGGTACTGCTCTATCTCTGCTCAGGAAATAAGGACACATCAACCTTTCCTTGCTCTGTAAGGTGCTAATTCCTAGCTTTAATTATTTATAGCGTGGATATGTCCTGGAAGATTAGTATGCATCCCAGTAAGTTGTCACATAGCTGTCTAGGCAAAATTTACTATAATGGCAAAAGCTGTTACGTTTAATCAGGATGTTTGTGACATGCCATATGGCTGGGGTCTATAAGATTGAAATGTAACATTTTGCATCTCTTGATATGCTGAACACATAAGGAGACAAGTGTCTGATAGAAAACATCCATTGGCTTTGTGGAAGTGCTCTTTCAGAAACAGGTGAATACTAAATTCAACTGATGTTTTAATTATGGCTTTTTTTAAAAATCACAAAGTGATTTGTACACAGTCATGGAATCATTATCACAAAACAATATTTGTTAACGTACCATAACGACACAACCATGTGTAAAACAACATAATTATAGGCATTACCATTGTTCTAATGAGAGATCAGTTTCATTCTTCAAAGCAACAGTGCATGTTACAGCCACCTCTAAATGACTACGATGATACCTGGGGGGCACCTGTTAGAGGTCTCTCTTTTGCCCAATCATATTGAGCGTTTTGTGCAACCGAAGTGGTAGACATGGAGGTAGATAACTCAGGTGGTCATATCTGATCACCGTGAGAGCCAATGGCAACACTTAAAGATTTGTATACGACTCCACTAGATCCTGCCGTGAAGAGACGCGTCTTAAAGAATTAAAAAAGTTAATCTTGTATAATTATCACGCAGGCTCCCATTTCACATGCATGGTCTCGTGTGATGTATTGCTGTTGCTGCTCAGCTGTTCAATGCGCATTGTTGAGCCATTTCAATATGCAATTAGGAGTGTTAAAAACGGAGGTATTTAGAGGAAACATGCTTAACGGGGGTTATTGAAAGAGAGTCTGTATGACTCATGAATCAAAATACCCTTTCCATGATTGCTAAACTAATGAGGTACATCCCGGAGACTCATCTGAATCTTTATGTGAAGCGGCCAGTACATATCTGCACACGGGTTAGCCCAGGGGTGGGACACTCCAGTCCTCAAGGGCCTTTGACTGGGCCACTGATTGGGCCACCTGAAGCAGGGCTATCCTGAAAACCTGACATGTTGGTGGCCTTTGAGAACAGGAGTTACCATCCCTGGGTTAGATGCAGCACATGTTGGGACTCCATAGAGACACAATCATACTGTTCTTCAAATATCTGCTTAGATGTTTTATTGTTCATTACACTAGTTCTCCTTTATGTATAACAGGAGGTGTTGAGATGGACACCATCTTACCTTAATGTCCACTGCATGTTCAGCGGCATTTCATTGATGGTGGGCACCCTGCCAAAGACATTGCATTAAAAACAACCTAAAAACATGTCCGTCCTGGACTACGGGGACCAAAACGTTGCCAATATGTGGATAATTAAATTGTTTTTGTCTTTGGTGAAATGTGTGCTTTTGGTTTATCTTAATGCATACTCCAGACCCACTAGAGTTTTTACAGTAGCAGCAAACCATATTATTTGCTGTTGTTCATATGGAAAACCTTCATATCTTTGTTTAATGATTTTTCATGACTGAAAACAACTATTATGTTTTATTATAATTAGAGCAATGAAATGACAATGCTCCAACTGTGAGTACATTATGAGATAATCTGTTGGTAACTTTAGTAATTGTAAGTTTTATGTCTTTTTGGCTCGTTCAGAATCATATATTGCTCTGGAAACTGTTTGCGCTGTTGGAGGCCTGCTATTTCTCCTGGAAAGCAGAAATATTCTATGCATTGGTCACCGTTGCTATTCTCTAGCAAGATTTTACAGTAAGTCCAATGTCACATGACTGCCGTGGCAAGACGAGTCTTAAGGCCAAGTCCCCGGCGGTGACGGTGGCGCGCGCCACCCACCAGCCACTAACCTCAACCAGGCAGGCCCCAGTGTGTTTTGGCATGTTGACTTACGAAGTGTGGTGGCGCGTCAGCCAGCAGGGGAGACAAGAAATGTGTCTCCCCGTGCGGCGACACGGTCACGTGGTGCGCTGGGAGCCAATAGCAGGGCAGATGGTTTGGACCAATAGGGGCACAGTTAGTGTAGACCAATGGCAGTGAAGCATTTAGCGTTTTGGCCACGCCTCCCCATCACTCCCTACAGACCACAGATCGTGGTTTTAAGCTGTGCATGCACCGCCAAGACGCCAGGCGCAGGCGCAGCAGCCAGCACTGGGCGCGTAGCCTAAAGTTAGCCGGCCTGCAAATAGGAAGGAGGCTAAACAGAATTTTTGCATTAATTCTAATTCCCCAGGTTTGTGCAGAACCACCTTTTCCAGACTCTTTCATGGAAACTACTTGGAAAAATCTGGCTCATAATTATCCTTCGGAGTGGAATATTTCAGTTTCAGAACACATTTCAATACATTTTATCGCACTGAAGGGCTGCCAGATGGATCCTTTCTATAGCTTTTGGACTCACAGACAAGGTTTTAGTATGTTCCCTCCGATTATCCACAGGTGACCGTCTAATGCAATCTTTGCTAAAGAATAACATCAGTCGAGGGATGGAGCCGTTGACTCTTCCTGCATCATGTTGCATTGTACTGTACATGCTGTAGGCTAAAATATTAGCGCTCCTGTGAAGGGACTTGGAAGCCAAGAGTGACCTCTTAGTGTGTTCATTGTCAGGATGTATCCAGAGTCCTTTTGTTTCTGCAGTGTTGTGCACTGTGTGATACTCAGGCACCTGGGACCAGCCACAATCATTTGCATGTAGCATATGAATGAGCTCCGTGGACTTTATTCTGCAGCTGGCTCCAGAGTTTTCAGCACACAGTTGTGTTATTATTCTGATTACGAGCATGCAGTTGAACACAATGCAGCACACATCTGTTAGCTTTGCAAAGCAAATATCCTGATGCTGACGTTTTCAACTACATTTGAAAAAAAAAAAACAACACTACTTTTAAAATAATTTCCCAGCCCAGTTAATAAACGGATAAGCGATTTACCAACGAGGATCGATATATTGATCGGTCTGAAACGAATCTGTGATGAGAAATATAATTCAGTTCAATAGGCATCACTGTCATAAAAATAGTTTTTAAAGCCCATGCAGGCTACACAAATCAATTCCCCCCCTCACTGCACTAGAGAAGATGTTTGTTGAACCCTCTCAGTTAAAGCAGCAATACTACATACTCCCCTTTTTGTTGTTGTTTTTCTCATTTGTATATGTAAAGCCTGTGACAATATATCATTCTACATCCTTACCTAAGCTGGCAATCGTTTGGTGCTCCTGTTATATAGCTGTCAAAATACTGATTGTGCTTAACATAATGTCTGCCTTACCGTTCCAGCCAATCCTTCAGTCAGTGTAACTCAGCAGCTACAATGTATCCTGATATTACTAAGGTAACATTATCTATTGTTACAGTTTGCAGCTCAAACTGCTGGGAACATTGGCAACAAATTATCTCAAACAGGAAAGGTGTTGCAAAGATCTTGCACTGCTGGCAAGGAGTGGTAAAACCTGCTGTCACGTACGGCACACTTATGAGCACGTAACCTGCATACAGGACAAGGGTTAATACACAGCTCTCTAGCCGGCCCACTTTCACCGTCACAAAGGTCCCTCAAATGAATGAAATCTCTCTTCAATCCGTCCCAATATACCGTCTGTCGCGAACAGCACACAAGGGAGCACGTGACTTAGATATGCAACCAGTGCTGTGTGCTGGGTGATAATGGTGAAAGGCGGGGTTGCAGACCTGCCTAAGGCCTGGGACCCGCTGCGCTCGTTGGCGCGGGCGGCAATGTAGCGAGTTCCCCACCAGCAGGGGAATCCTCGCGAGTCAGTCCCGGTCCCCACTGGCTGCACAGCTGATCACACGCTGTGGCGCGTCAGCCGCTAGGAGACACCACAGAATGGTGTTTCCTAGCTTCGACGTGTCACGTGGTGTGGATGTGAGCCAATGGGGAGGGGAGGCTGCGGGAGGAGGAGAGGCTTCGGGGAGCGGGGAGGAGTGTGGAGTGAAAGCAGGTGAGTGCCTGTCTGTATATGTGTGTGCCTGAGTGCCTGTGTGTGTGTGTGTGTGTGTATGTGTGTGCCTGAGTGCCTGTCTGTGTGTGTGTGTATGAGTGTGTGTATGTGTGTGCCTGTCTGTGTGCGTGCCTGTCTCTGTCTGTGTGTGTGTGTGTATGAGTGCGTGAGTGCCTGCCTGTGTGTGTGTGTGTGTGTGTGTGTGTATGTATGTATGTATGAGTGCCTGCGTGTGTGTTTTTTTTACTTACCTGCAGCCCGTGGCAGCCCGTGGAGGGAGGGGGGGGAAGAGTAGCGGGTCCCTCCGCTCAAGCCACGCCCCCCCTCCCTGTCAATCCTCCCAGTCAATCCTCCCAGTCAATCCTCCCACCTCCCGCTCCGGCCCCTCACGTCATGGCCGCGCCCCCCCGACCCGTTTGGCCACGCCCCCCCCGCTCCGAGAAAAGCATCCTGTAGACCGCAGATCGCAGTACAGCGAGTTGCACGCGCCGCCGGCAAGCAAGCCAGCCGTGCGGACGCGTGCAACGGGACCTTAGCCTAAGACATGCAGATGAGCATACAGTTGTATTTACATTTGCATATTTGCTTTGCTGTGGAGAGTTTATGTCACTTTTTTTACTCACCATAACTTAACTCAGTATGGTAACCCCCATCCTTTAGCGTCTCTGCATACCCAGTTTACCAACCCCACACTGATGAGACCCATAAAGGTCGAAACAAATGACCAAATGCAGTACTATCCTACATGGGGCTCCAGTAGGAAAGGTCTGTGGCAAGCATTTGGCCCTCTAGCTCGTTGAGAGGTGGTGTCCAGGCCCCGGACCACAGAACCCCTGAGCCTTCGGGCTAAGGGGGGATGGCATTCGAACAACCAGCCCTTCGGGGCTGGGGTGCACCCGCACAACCCTCGAAAGAGGGGATATGATGTGAACTCCCTTGCGGGCCTCGGGCCAGAGGGAGGAAGAGACGGATGTCCTGAATCCTAACGGAGGAAGGCATCAATGTCCCTGAAGACCTAGGCTTTCGGGCTGAAACCTCCAGGGAAACTGGGCACTGAGGGTGGGTCTGACTTCGGTTGGACAGTCCAAGGGCAAGCTCCCTATCCACTGAAGTGGACTGGGATCCGATGAGCGAGAGGGTGTACCCTCTCGTGAGTAAAAAAAAAAAAAAAAAAAAAAAAAAAGCTGTCTGTATCGCTTCTCGGCCTTTTGGCTAAGATCAAGTGAAGGGTCTGTCCTGTGAAGTATGGACCTGGTTGCGACACTTGGTCCTCTGGTCATGGCCTGAGAACGCGGATGCAAAGTAGCCCGGCCATTTTTAATCTTGCACCACCAGGCGTGGAAAACCTGGTGGAGTATCACTTGCTGCACTGTGGATGGCTGTTTTGGACGTGCGGCCTCCACTTACGAGCACTTGATTTGTACAGATAATTTTGCACCGTCCCCTATTTTTCCCGCACTTGGCCCCCCTTATTGCCTTCCGCTGAGGGGACAAGCCAATTATTTTTTTCACCCGCCTGGCCTTGCAAAGGGCCGGGCGTGCACTCGTGCACACTTTTTTGTGTCGTCTGTCAGAGCACTTCCTGCACTGCATCACACAGCGCACAGGAGCACTTGCACTATGAACTTTTTTTGTTTGTTGGTGTCGGGTTATAGTCACCCTTCTTTCTTCGGAGAGCGAGAAGACTAAGTGCTGGTCGGTGGTCACCCCTCCTTCGGGAAAAGACTACAGTGGGCTAGTAGGCGTAAGCTGAAAACCCTAAAGACTTGGACCCTCCTGCTTCGCCTACTGCACGGGGAGGGAACGAGAAGGACGTCGGACTCCTCGGAGGAAGACGTCATGTAACAGCAGGACTCTTGCTGGCTTCGGCCGAAGAGGACTGTCTTGGCATGGACTAGCCTACTCTCCGGAGAAGACTATCACATGTGGAGCGCACCTGGTCTCTGACCATGAGCATGGATTCAGAGGATGGATTCACCGCCCGGGCTAAAAAAAAAAAAAAAAAAAAAAAAGCTGTCTGTGGGTGGTTTTCTGGGTATGCACCTTAACCCTGGCTGTGCTCAAAGCTGTGACCATGCAGCAAGCTTAAGCCTATAGGGAACCATGTTAAAAATGGTTTTTGAAGCAAAAAGTGGCACTGTGTGCTCATTTGCATGTCATTCCCCAGAATCCCTTGCTACAGTGGAAGTGCTGTGTGCTGGGTGATAATGGTGAAAGGCGGGGTTACAGACCTGCCTAAGACATGCAGATGAGCATACAGTTGTGTGTATATATATATATATATATAACTCCCACCACCCAAGAAATTATGTAAATTAATATATCTGCCAGGGTCCCAGGTCCCTGTTTATTATTACAAAAAACTATGCACTTAACACACATCTGTTGTAGCAAAATTCAAGAACGTTTAGTTTCTTGAGGTTGACAGAGTAGGGTCTGGCTATTGTTTATTGCCTTCTAAACAACACATTTGTCACTTAGTGGGCTATTCATGATAAACCACCCCCCTCCCCCCCAATTATGTCCTCTATGTACTATGTATCTGCACAGACCCACGAAGAGTTTTTGTCAGGAATCGGCGTTCTCCTAGCTTCCCACACAGAGCACTCCCTCCCCGCAGGGAGCCCCTGGACACACAAAACAATCCTGCCTTACCGGCCTCCACGGCTCCTCGCCCCTGCCGCCGTCGCGGGATCACTCCCCTCGGCGATTCCTCTGCTCAGCGCCGGGCGCGCCCACGCCCTCCTGCACGCACACCTGCACCATCCACTGGCTCGGTTCACACGCGTACACGAGTTACGGAGCACGCTCAGTCTGCACACTCTTATTCCCGTCCCCCGGACCTCAGGCTCCGCCCCCGCACACTGCACGGGCATACTCAGGTTACTAACAAGACTAACCTGGCCTGTTATGCCTGCACCAATCTGCAGTGTCTCCCTGTAGCTCTTCCTGTCCCGCCTCCGTTCCTAATTGGACCGTCCTGCTTTATCTAGCTCCTCTCTGCTCTCAGTCTCTGCTCGACATAGTCTCTGTATGGAAGTACTTCTGGATTCTCTCAGTGTTTTCACAGGTTCTGACGCGGCTTGTACGACTACCCCCTCTGGCTCTCGATCTCGGCACTCCTTGGACAACGCACACTCTGGTAACCCCTTGAACACGGCTTGGACAACGACCTATCTCCACTCTCCACTCCCTGACCTTGGCGAGGCATCCTTCACTCTATCTCTACAAACGGTACCGGTAACTATTGCCTACATTACTACACCTGGCCTGGCAACGCTTCATACCACACTCCGGACACGCTCCCTTTGCTGCGGGTGCGTGTATTACCACTTCCCCCTTCAGCTCAGGGGACGGGTCTGGTCTGCGGGCAGCACCGGCGTAACAGTTTTGACCTATCAGAAACCCAATATATTGTATTTTTTAAATCAAACTGTAGCTGTTTTTAACCCTTGATGCACCAGATTGAATAAAATACATAATATTTCATGATTTTATCATGACTCCTGCTAAGAAATCAGAGGATACATTAAAATGGCATTGAGTTGAATAATAATTTGTAAAAATGCAGTAAGTATTATCTAATACTACAGAACTGATTATATTTTTAAAAAAAATGGGAGAAAAAAACCCCCCATAAGATTTCACATGTTTTGCTGTTTTAAATGTTTTTCATAAGCATGGAAAACATAATTTCACTAAAACAATAGCACATGGCAATTTTCATTGGGTTGTGTTTTCTGTAAAGGGCTCTGAGAAGTCTATTGTGGTGCAGGGGGGTTCCTCTTTGTCCAAACAAAAGGAGACATTTTGTTTAGAGAAGCACCAGACCGCAATCTGATAAAATCAAGATTATTTTCCACAGGAAAACATAGTTGAAAATATAATCAGACACCATGTTTGGGAATTGATATTTTATTTCATTTTCCGTGTAAAATGATATTTGTATAGATTTTTGACGTTATTTTTTATTGCAATAACTTAAAAGTACTGCAACGTATGTACTATGTATGTCCAACGTATGTACTATGTATGTATGTGCAACGAATGTACTTTGTATGTATGTACAATGTGTGTACTATGTATGTATGTGCAACATATGTACTATATATGTATGTACTATGTATGTATTTGCAACGTATGTACAGTGTATGTACTATGTATGTATTTGCAACGTATGTACAATGTATGTACTATGTATGTATAACGTATGTACAATGTATGTACTATGTATGTATGTGCAACGTATTGTGTTATGTTAACAGCAAGGTTTGCCGAAATAAATCTGCAGATCACATTGGGCGTGTTCTTTGTTTTTTAACTCAATTTTTTTTAAGTTGGTGAAACTGGTGAAATGTATCTATATAGTCTCTATATAGTCTCTATATAGTCTCTATATCAGGGGGGCGCAAACTTTTTTCCCTGCGCCCCCCTGCCGGCTGTCCCCTCACTCCCGCGCCCCCCCCAACCCCAACTTACCCTCGCACCGGCGTAATGACGTCACGTTGCCATAGCAACGTGACGTCACATGACCTCGCAGCGTCATTTTGACGCCGCGTTGCCATGGCGACGCCGGGAGGAAGCCGCCGGAGCCACGGGTAAGTATGGTTTACAGAGGCCCTGCAGCTCCCCCGGCACTTAATTTAAGTGCCTTCGGGAAGCGCGCGGGGCCTCTGTAAACCCCGCGCCCCCCGTCGGCAGTCTCGCGCCCCCCCTGGGGGTCGCGCCCCACAGATTGCGCACCGCTGCTCTATATAGTCCCTGCTGAGGGGAAAACATTCATTTTTGTTGCAACAGGCACACATTAAGGTCCCTTTTTTCTTCTGCCACCAGACACCTCCCAGCACCAGCAGACGAGGCGCCTTAAAGCGACAATCCTAGCAGCGAGGCGCCTTAAAGCGACAATCCTAGCAGCGAGGCGCCTTAAAGCGACAATCCTAGCAGCGAGGCGCCTTAAAGCGACAATCCTAGCAGCGAGGCGCCTTAAAGCGACAATCCTAGCAGGGAGGCGCCTTAAAGCGACAATCCTAGCAGCGAGGCGCCTTAAAGCGACAATCCAAGCAGGGAGGCGCCTTAAAGCGACAATCCTAGCAGCGAGGCGCCTTAAAGCGACAATCCTAGCAGCGAGGCGCCTTAAAGCGACAATCCTAGCAGCGAGGCGCCTTAAAGCGACAATCCTAGCAGCGAGGCGCCTTAAAGCGACAATCCTAGCAGCGAGGCGCCTTAAAGCGACAATCCTAGCAGCGAGGCGCCTTAAAGCGACAATCCTAGCAGCGAGGCGCCTTAAAGCGACAATCCAAGCAGCGAGGCGCCTTAAAGCGACAATCCTAGCAGCGAGGCGCCTTAAAGCGACAATCCTAGCAGCGAGGCGCCTTAAAGCGACAATCCTAGCAGCGAGGCTCCTTAAAGCGACAATCCAAGCAGCGAGGCGCCTTAAAGCGACAATCCTAGCAGCGAGGCTCCTTAAAGCGACAATCCAAGCAGCGAGGCGCCTTAAAGCGACAATCCTTACAGCGAGGCGCCTTAAAGCGACAATCCAAGCAGCGAGGTGCCTTAAAGCGACAATCCAAGCAGCGAGGCGCCTTAAAGCGACAATCCTAGCAGTGAGGCTCCTTAAAGCGACAATCCAAGCAGCGAGGCGCCTTAAAGCGACAATCCTAGCAGCGAGGCTCCTTAAAGCGACAATCCAAGCAGGGAGGCGCCTTAAAGCGACAATCCTAGCAGCGAGGCTCCTTAAAGCGACAATCCAAGCAGCGAGGCGCCTTAAAGCGACAATCCTAGCAGCGAGGCTCCTTAAAGCGACAATCCAAGCAGCGAGGCGCCTTAAAGCGACAATCCAAGCAGCGAGGCTCCTTAAAGCGACAATCCAAGCAGCGAGGCGCCTTAAAGCGACAATCCAAGCAGCGAGGCGCCTTAAAGCGACAATCCTAGCAGCGAGGCGCCTTAAAGCGACAATCCAAGCAGCGAGGCGCCTTAAAGCGACAATCCAAGCAGCGAGGCGCCTTTAAAGCGACAATCCTAGCAGCGAGGCGCCTTAAAGCGACAATCCTAGCAGCGAGGCGCCTTAAAGCGACAATCCTAGCAGCGAGGCGCCTTAAAGCGACAATCCTAACAGCGAGGCGCCTTAAAGCGACAATCCTAGCAGGGAGGCGCCTTAAAGCGACAATCCTAGCAGCGAGGCGCCTTAAAGCGACAATCCAAGCAGCGAGGCGCCTTAAAGCGACAATCCTAGCAGCGAGGCTCCTTAAAGCGACAATCCTAGCAGCGAGGCTCCTTAAAGCGACAATCCTAGCAGCGAGGCGCCTTAAAGCGACAATCCTAGCAGCGAGGCGCCTTAAAGCGACAATCCTAGCAGCGAGGCGCCTTAAAGCGACAATCCTAGCAGCGAGGCGCCTTAAAGCGACAATCCTAGCAGCGAGGCGCCTTAAAGCGACAATCCTAGCAGCGAGGCTCCTTAAAGCGACAATCCTAGCAGGGAGGCGCCTTAAAGCGACAATCCTAGCACGGAGGCGCCTTAAAGCGACAATCCTAGCAGCGAGGCTCCTTAAAGCGACAATCCTAGCAGCGAGGCGCCTTAAAGCGACAATCCTAGCAGGGAGGCGCCTTAAAGCGACAATCCTAGCAGCGAGGCGCCTTAAAGCGACAATCCTAGCAGCGAGGCTCCTTAAAGCGACAATCCTAGCAGGGAGGCGCCTTAAAGCGACAATCCTAACAGCGAGGCGCCTTAAAGCGACAATCCTAGCAGCGAGGCGCCTTAAAGCGACAATCCTAGAAGACTGTTTTTTTGTTTATTATTTTTACATAGGTTTGAATCAGGGGGTCTCCGGAGCTGAGCCCCATTTTTTTCAGCTCCAGGAACCCCCTGCTTCCCAATATACTTTCCTCAGTAGGGGGTGCCAGTAGCCCCTCCGACTGGGTCGCTGGGGTTCTCATAAAGGCAGCGTTCAAAGCTCCTGCGTCCCTCGGGCCAATAGGAAGCTGTGATATCATCTGGTGCTGCTTCCTATTGGCTCCCTGTGACCCGGGAGCAGAGCGATACCGGCACCCCCTTACGGAAGTATCTCTGGAAGCAGGGGGTCCGCAAAGCTGAAATTAATGGGGTTCAGCCCAGAGAACCCCTGATTCAATACGTAAATAAGAACGGTCTCCTTTGATTGCTGCTTTAAAGCCTATTGATGCAAATGAGTCTAACAGCAGAACACTATAGTTTAGTAAATATGGCCCTAAATCTAGGTGACATTTTTGTTTCAATTAAATATCTCCTTTTAATCTGTCATTCCATTTGGCAAGTTACATGTTGTGTTTGTAATACACAGATGCAGTCAGATGCATCTCCCCTCTGCCCTGAACTTGCTGCAGATGAACCGCGGGGGGGAATTCCAAGCAGGATTAACACAGAGGGGGTCCCTGCTTTTGAATGGAACTTCCATTCAGAAGCAGGGACCCCCCTTTGTGTTAATCCCTATGGGCAATTAATCTACTGCGTTTTGGCCATGGGAAAGCTGCGATCTGGCTGTGTTCAGGCTGCATTTCAGCTGCAGTTTCCTGGGCGCAAAATGCAACTGTAAATAGATGTGACTGCGTCTTGTATTACAGGCCACGCACAGCAAATTGATTAACTGACTTTGGTCTGACCGTGAGTCCCAGGATCACATTTAAACAGTGGTGCTACTTATTCAGCAACATTGTGTTTGGTTAGTTGCAGTGTGAGAGATCACCTGAACCATGGATATTCAGAGACCAGATACTAATGAGCTTGTGTATATGTAACTCCCAGAGTTTCCCAACTCAGCCACACCTGCTACAAAGTAAGGGGCTGAAAGAAGACTTTGCCAAAGCTCATAGAAATGTATCCGGACTTAATCGAAGTACTGGAAGGCCATGTGTCAAGTTGTCTACAGTAGTGCCACTTGTATTTGCAGGTAGGTCAAAGTAAATTACGCTGAATATTAAAAGTTGCAATCTGACTTAGAAACATTTATGTGAGCTGCAAGAAAGTGAATGTTTAACTTCTCAGAAATATGTATGTAGCCACCTTCTGGAATGGCTACTGATTTCTACAATGGGCTAACTATATTAAGGAGTAACTGGGTGGGATCACTCAGGGTTCGTCCCTCCCCTTTCTACCCTGTGACCAGTGATGTCATCATGGGGAGCACAAAGGGTATACATAGCCTCACCCTTTGTTCTAGCAGCAGGTTCTTCAGAGTTCTAACTGGGGTTCTCATTATAAGTCCTGTATATAAGTTTCTATGTGTCTAGTCTGCAGCTAGCTTTGTCTATTGTCACTGCTTATTGTTTTCCAGTTTGTAACATGCCCCGGTCAGTAGCCAGTGCCTGTTAGGGGATCAGCAAGTTGAGTTTGTAGGAGAAGGATGCATTGCTGTTCTGTCCCATAGGGTTGTCCCACAAGAACCTGCAGTTTTATTGAAGCTGCCCAAATCGGCAGGTTGTTGCACATCACATCTCCCTACAAGCTATTCCACTATGTTCTCAAGCAACGGGTAACCAAGCCTTTGTGTCTCCTCTGGACAGGACCGAACCAATCCGAGGTTGATTTCTCTGAGCTCTTCTACTTTGCCATTGTGACTGTCAATGTGAACTGTTTTTTGACAGTTGTCCAATAAACACCTTTTTAATTTACAAAAGTTTGTGGCGCCCATTTCTATACTGCACTTTCACCCACGCCCGGCCAGCACTTATCCATGCACCATCTATATGGCTGAGAGACTGGGCAATTGTGTTTTATTGCCTAAGCTAATGTGACCCCATACAAAGCTGGGGAATGGGGGTCACGTCTACATCATTTCCCACAGTGTTTATACATTGATATTTAGTTTATAACCTGTTAGCTTTAGAATCTCACAACTATAATAAAAGAAAACAAATAATATTGATCAAAGAATAAGCACTATATATATATATATGGCCATGCATAATAGTAGACTGCAGTAGATATTCCTACATTACATCAGCATTAAATTATAAAGCATTTTTGAGAAAACTACAAAAGTACAAATTGTTCTGCAGAAAATGTCCTTATATCAACATCTCTTCAAGGCAAAATGTTTTATGGATGATTTCACAATGAAATAGGTGATCTTAGTGGGGGAAAAAAAGTTAAGTCAATTTATACAAGAGAAAAAAAATAGCAATATTTAGTCCAATTATATTTTTAACGATTGGGTAGAATGCAGGTTAAATGGGTAAATTGGATCGCCTAAAAAATGCCTGTGACTTAGTGCACATTACAGCAAATGATACATTCCCGGCAGGCGCTGCCATGTTCAATAACGGGGAACAAAACAAATTGAACCTCTTTAAACGTGTGCTGCAAGGCGACACGTGTACAGTGCTGCGTCAGGTCACATCGGATTTCATTTGTGTAGTTGAACGCAATGCGACCTGACACAACCAGATGCAGAGCAAGGAATGCATCATGTAACATCCCATACATCATTCTCCTAGCAAGCTTAAAGCGACACTGGGTTATTAAATACCGCAGGTACCCTTAGGATATATGTAAGCAGCTCTAAGGTAAACTCCTTTTTTCATGCAGGTATTATGCAAAAATGTCTGGATTTAACTTCACTCTTATTGGCTCATGTGTCTTGATTTCTAAAATAACTGCTCAGTTTTCCCTCGGCTCCAGCTTTTATTTTTTCTAACTAACCTCTCTCTCTACTGTCTCCCCTCTCTCTCTCCTGTCTCCCCTCTCTCTCTCCTGTCTCCCCTCTCTCTCTCCTGTCTCCCCTCTCTCTCTCTTGTCTCCCCTCTCTCTCTGCTGTCTCCCCCCTCTCTCTCTCTCCTGTCTCCCCCTCTCTCTCTGCTGTCTCCCCCCTCTCTCTCTGCTGTCTCCCCCTCTCTCTCTGCTGTCTCCCCCCTCTCTCTCTGCTGTCTCCTCTCTCTCTCTCTGCTGTCTCCCCCTCTCTCTCTGCTGTCTCCCCCCTCTCTCTCTGCTGTCTCCTCTCTCTCTCTCTCTCTCTCTCTCTCTCTCTCTCTCTCTCTCTCTCTCTCTCTCTCCTGTCTCTCTCTCTCTCTCCTGTCTCTCCTGTCTCTCCTGTCTCTCTCTCTCTCTCTCTCTCTCTCTCTCTCTCTCCTGTCTCTCTCTCTCTCTCTCTCTCCTGTCTCTCTCTCTCTCTCTCTCTCTCTCTCTCCTGTCTCCCCCTCTCTCTCTGCTGTCTCCCCCTCTCTCTCTGCTGTCTCCCCCTCTCTCTCTGCTGTCTCCCCCTCTCTCTCTGCTGTCTCCCCCCTCTCTCTCCTGTCTCCCCCTCTCTCTGCTGTCTCCCCCTCTCTCTCTGCTGTCTCCCCCCTCTCTCTCTGCTGTCTCCCCCTCTCTCTCCGGTCTCCCCCCCTCTCTCTCTCTCCTCTCCTGTCTCCCCCGGACTGGAGTTGAGCACCCCTGCTGTAAGGTTTCTTATTACACATTAGGTAAGTCTAACTTTTATTTATCAACGTTTCGCTGTAAAACCCCAGCTTCTTCAGGACTCACATAAGCAGTGATTTTACAGCAATAAAAGTATAAATAAAAGTTATATTTAAGCTTTAAATCTGTTACAGGCTGGTGTGCCATTCTCGCTACACTTTTATCTATCTAGGGCAGGACTGGCTCACTCCAGTCCTCAAGGGCCACAAACAGGTCAGGTTTTAAGGATATCCCGTGCCATTCTCGCTACACTTTTATCTATCTAGGGCAGGACTGGCTCACTCCAGTCCTCAAGGGCCACAAACAGGTCAGGTTTTAAGGATATCCCTGCTTCAGCAAAGGTGGCTCAATCGTTGACTGAGCCACCTGTGCTGAAGCAGAGATATCCTGAAAACCTGACCTTTTGGTGGCCCTTGAGTACTGGAGTTGACTCTCCCTTGATCTACGATGTTTGCTGGTGCACTTTCTGCATTTGTATGCAGCACCACTATTTCTTCCAGGAAAGAGCACATCCCTCCTCACGTTTCTAAAGCAAACATCTTGCAATCAATATTGGATGATTGATTAGGTTTATAAGTTAGCCCCCTATTCAATATGCTGTGGAACATAATGAATTATTCATATAAAGGGACAAAAATGTTAATCTGCTACAATATATATATATTTTTAAATGTATTAAAAGAGAATGCTGCTATAACGTGTGTGTGTGTGTGTGTGTGTGTATTATATATATATATATATATATATGTAGCCTGGAGCTCCCGTGGCTCCTGGAGACCCCCCTCCCCTTGAGCAGCTCGGTCGCGGGTGCCGACAGACCCGACGGCTGCTTCCAAGGGTGGGGGCTGGAGCAGGGAGCAGCGCGGCTTCTCCTGCCTGCGGCCGGTTGCCGGGGACGCGATCGGGCGGTTGCTAAGGCCGCGATCGCGTCTCTAAGGTCCCGGCGGCCGGACAAGCAGGGCGCCGCCATTGAGGACACTGTTGCGCATGCGCAGGGACGCGTAGGCACAGGGACAGCCCCCGAGACAGGGATAGCTCGCGCGAGAGCAGGGAAAGCTGAGGGAAGGTCGAGGCAGCCCGGGAAAGCTTGCGCAAGCGCAGTGAAGGTAGGGAAAAGCCCGCGAACCCCTAGCCTACCAGGGAAGGCTCTGAGCTGGGACTACATATCCCAAGAGCCTTTGCGAGCCCCATGTGACCCCAGGGAGCCAATAGGGCTTAGGAGACCCCTGGGAAAAGAGATACATTTGGCGGGCTTGCAGCACGTTAGATCAGTCAGAGACCGGAGCAGCCCAGGGAAGGAGGTAGGGTACAGGAGTCAACTACTCCCTGTACTAGGCCAGCACCCCCAGGGCCCGAGATAGCTCAGCTCCCCAGTAAGGTGAGTGTTGCCAGGGGCAGCCCTCAGGTTAGGGACCCTGCCACTTACATTAGTGGGAGCTGGGAAAGCAAGGTTACAGAGAGTTGGAGTCAGGGAGCTGTAGGGAAGGAAGGGTGCGGGGAGCGAGTGCAGCTCCTGCCCCATAGGTACCCACACCCCAGGTAGGCCCCAACTCCCCACTAGTTTAGTGGGTTAATTACTGAGGGAGGCCCAGATAGGGACGCTGCCCTTAGTATAGAGTGCTGCCTTGTCAGAGTCACGGCTGTTAGTGCTGTGAGGTCTGACAGGCAGGCACCTTGTTGCGCAGCACGTTGGCTGCCAGATCCAGTGAGCTACAGCTTGCTGCTGTAGGCGCTGGGACTCATTAAGTATTAGTGAGGCTGAGGGGACTTGGGTAGTTAGGGGAGTGGGATAGGTCATTACCCCTGCAGGCCCATAGGAGTTCCCCAAGCCACTACAGGTTGCTGCACTACAGGGACAGGCCCTAGGTTAGGATTCCTGTCACGTTAGTGCCACTTAGATTAGACAGGGACACAGCAGACGCTGCGGTTCCTGCTAAGAGGTTCGGACCCACGTTGGGGTCCACAGAGACTGTTCACCTATTCGGACCACCCCTGGCGGTCCACGTGCAAGGAGTCCGGTTGGGGATCTGAGGACGTCATCCTACTACAGACCCTTTGTGAAGAGTTGCTGACCCGAGCACCGGAGTGCTCGGCAGGTATCTAATCCATAAGTGCACCACCGGGCCCTTAGCTTAACTGTGACTGCGCAGTCACCCATTGACTTTCTGCAAGAGTGCGGGACATTGGGTGGGGATTCTCGGGACACTGGGTGGGATCACCTAGTGTTGGGAAGCGTCCTGTGTGACGCAGTAGGTGTCTCCTCGAGAGAGGGACACAGGTTATATTGTGGTACTGCCGTGATACGTTGTTTGCATGTTAGTAAAGTCCTTAGTTATTATACCTCACTGTGTATGTTATCATTGATTGTCCTGCGAGGAACCACTCCCCCTCTGGTGGGAGCCATCGCAGGTGGAGGCGCTGCATCATTGTAAGTATTATCCCTAGTGTAATTGCCCCAGGTTCCCCGTGGCGGAAGCTCAGCCCTCCTGTGAGCCAACAGGTTATGCACCACACCTGAGTAACATTATATGTTCCTACACCCACACAGTAATAATCTGCGATTGGGGGGGGAATACCCGTTACATTTGGAGGCGCTGCTGAGATACCTGTTAACAGGACAGGCTTTTGCTAGGCACACAACAGGAAACAGGGAGAGTGTCTGCTGCCACTCTGTGCTGGAAAGGGAAAATCTAGGGGTAGTCAGGAGAACGAAAAACCTCGCAAAGCACGCCCTAGACTGACCTAAGGGGTTAGTGAGTCTGGAGCCGGGGGCTATAGCTGTCCTAGTCACCTTGAGGTAGCGCTAGGGGTAGGATGCCTGAAGGGATAGCCTGTTAACGTGGTCAGGAATTCTGGAGAGGATCTGCACTAGGCTAGCCAACAGGAGGTAGACGCCCAAGTACTGCATGGAAGAGCCAGAGTACTCTAGTCTCCATTCCAGATCACTTACCGAAGGGAGCACAGACTGGAGGAAGGAGATACAGTAGACACAGAAAGAGTGAGCCTAGCCTGAGGTAGTGCAAACACGAGTCAGATCTACGTTAGGTACACAAGGTGGTGCACAAGGCATGTTTGTTGTATCGGTATGGCAGCTGCCCCGCAGAGAGGAGCTCCATGTACGATCAGAACGAACACAGTAATCCAATGGCGACCGCAAGAATGGAGGATCCGCGCGGTGCGGAAGGTCCAAAATGGCGGACGGAGGCCGATGGAGAGAGCGCACATGGCGTGTGTGCGGGTGAAGAGCAAGCTACAGAAACGACTTTTGTGAGCCTGCTATGGAGTGGTGCTAAAGCTGTGGCTGCGCCGTTTCTGTCCTGTCTGGGGTCTAGGGGCAATACCCCCGAGGATACTGAGGAGGACATTGTAGTGATGTGTGGAGAGCCTGTGGAAATTGAATGTCAGTCGGCATGCCAACGGTTAAATGCTACCTCAACATTCAAAGAGACTGATGGTGCGAATCAAAATGGCGGTTCCCGCTTCCCTGGGAGACCGCGTGGGCCAGTTGCAGAAAATGCTGCAAATGCTAAGATTGCAGAAAGTTGGCTGGGATTGGCGCCAAAGGAAAAACCCCACCCTGCGGGGAAGTTTGGCGCGAAAGCTGGAGCCGCGCCCTCAGGGACGGTGACGGACTCAGAGCCCCTCCCCGGTGATGTGAGTGACTCAGCGCAGAGCCAGAACCACTCCCTTATAGAGCATGCCCCTCCTTTACAGTCCACCAGGGGGAGCAAGCTCAGTGAACAGCGATCAGCAACCGCTGTTCTCACTAAAGACAGTACAGAATGCAGAGAAGCACACCCGCAGTTGTATGGAGCCTGGCGATACAAAGGGGGGAAAATATCCTTTCTTGTGTGCCCGTGTCTACAAAAGAAATTGAACCTGACTGGTGGTATGGACTTTAACCATGTTGTGTTACCCATAAAATACCGGGTGGCCTGGGTGAATGGAGAGGGGTGCATAAGATGTGCTTGTGACCAGTGTGAATTCCCAGGTGACAAACCGACCTGGGGTCCCAAGTGTGCCTGCTGTGGGGCACAGTTTCTAGAGCCTGTGCTGCTGCAGGCTACGGAACAGAAAGAACCATCGGCGGAGAAGAGCGCAACCGCAGTGGAGGTACCGGAGCACGCCAGCTTCGTACCAACAACCACTGGTTGTATCGCAGAAGAACCCGGTGACTACCTTGCGGAGGATCCGATCGTGATATCCTCCGAGGAAGAGGTGGAAGTCTCGTCGGTGGTGATGAGCCTACCGGCGGACCACTACAGCGGTGCTGGAAAAGAACCGGCATTTACCTGTGTCGCGGCGGAGCGGAGTCTCGTGTTGCCGGTGCAGAACCAACCCGAGAGGCGGAGTCCCACGGCCGTGGTGACTTACAGCGCGGAAGGAGGAGAAGATTCCATCCCGAGCCGACGGAGCGGTGAGATACATCCTTACCCTCCACAGGCGCCGGTGGTGGCAACGGCGGAGACGGGCCTAGCCCAGGCCCGAACGGAGCAGAGAGCAGAACCATCACTTACGGCGGTGGATGTCGTTCTGGAGGAAGAGGTTCCGGTTGGGAACCCAACGCAAGATGGCGGCGAGTCCAGCGAGAGGGCCGTGTCCTTTCGGCCAAGCAGCTGTACCAGGTTGCCTGGGTCCGAGAAGAGCCAGCAGGCCCTGCGGAAGCCTGGGAGTAAGGAGGCGAGTGAACCGGAGTGCCAGTCCGATGGTACCGGGCAAGGTAGCGAGAAGTTGCGGGTCGTAGCCCCGCGTATGCCGGCAGTGTTTCCCTATGCCCAACCCCCGGCCATAGTTAAAACCCCTGCCCCTGTCACTTTTTCCTACGGATCCCAGTCTAGCCAAGGGTTGTCTGGGGAGTCCCGAGCCACTTTTGAAGAATGGACTGTGGAAAATCTGGACTGTGGTGACTGTTTTACCTCTGATGAGGGATCGGGGAGGAAAATGGCTATGCAAAGAATGTTGTACTGCACTAATGATGACAGTTGTACTGTTGGGGTGGGATGTGATTCTAAGAGCACTGGGTCAAATTTTGGGTCTCCAGGAACTTTGGGAGTTTCATCTGGGGATTTGGGTAATGTTGCTCATATAGTGCCTATTGCCCGGGGAGCCCCCTATGTGCCCTCACTGTCAGAAAGAGTTATTAGGGATCGCCAAAAGTGGTTACTTTATTTTCACCATCCATGGGAGGGAGAAAGTAAGTTCGAAATGAGGTCCCCTGATGAAGATAGGGGATATGGCACTGATGAAGAGGAAGGATTAGAAGAAGAAAATTGGGATCCTGGCGGGTTAGATGAGAAGTGGTGTAGTCAAGAGGGGATATGCTACATCTCCTGCTGCATTAGGGAGGTGTATGGGCATGATCCTTTCATTCCATTAGCATCCATGCCAGAATTATGGGCTGATTGTGGGTGTCCAGTATGTCACCCAGAGTGTTACCGCCTTGATGCTCTTAGCCCAGTGGACCATGCTGTGCGCAAGCCACCTTGAGAGGGTATGGGGGTACCAGTCATGGGTTCTACAGAAGGGAATAATTCTGGTTGTTACACATCTACGTTAGGATGTGTCTGTTATTATGTTTATAAGAAAAGATATGTACTGTAATGTGTATTGTTATGTTTTGCAGTGCTACCTGAAGGAAGGTTCCGCAAATTTAGGTCCCCAAGCGAGGACGTTGGGATTCCACCAGGGGGAGAATGTAGCCAGGTCTAAGATTGGTGTACATATCTCTTTCTCATGTTGGCAGTAACCCTGGTAAGTGTGCAGGAGTGCCAGCAACAATCATGAGGTTTCCCCTCACACCCTGGTGGGGTGTCATATGTCCCCAAAGGAAGTGACAACGTGCAGTGTGTTCCCACTTAGGATACAGGGCATGTTGGTTCTCCGGGGGGTGATATAAGACACAGCACTGCCTAAAGTTAGAAGTTCAGTTTCCTGTTGTTGAGCTGCTCTGTTCACTGAGAGGCATGTGAAGGTCTGCAACATTGTTGCAGTGTCTCCTGCTAGCTGTGAGTCAGTGAGCATACGCAGCAGAGTTAGAGGAGCTGAGAGAGACAAAGCAGCTCAAGAGAGGAGCTGACAGCAGCCAGAGAAGCTGGAGAATCTCTCTGAGAGGATAGGTGGAAAGCAGCTCTATTAGGGTAAGGGACCTTCCTAATGGAATGCTGCAAGGAGATGAGTGGCTGAGCTGTTATCTGTGAGGGGCAGCTTGCCCATACCAACCATCAATAAAGATGCCCTGTTCGAATATACCTCCACTGTGTGAGTGTGAAGTTACTCAGCAGTGGATGGCACCACCAAGAAGGAGTTCCTCACCAGGACCATCTCCCTGCGGAAGCACAGATCCTGATGAGGTGGAGGCGCTGCACATGAAGTAAGTTGGACTCGCACACACTACCTCAGCTGCCTGTCTGGATGACATCCCCTAATACCATCAAGCGGGAGACTCAGGAGCCCTGTTGCCTACAGGTGCACCACCAGACACGAACATGTAATGGGGACTGGTTAGACTACCCGGGCCAATGTGAGATTGGGGGGGGGAAAACCCGTTACATATATAATGTGTGTGTCTCAGCAAATGTGAGTGACATTGCAATGTCGCCTCATATAGAGCAAGTTGACGTATTGCCACTTGTGTAGTAGACTTCAATCAACGAATCAGAGAACTCGCTGAAGCAAACAAGAAGGTGGGTCCTCCATATGAAAGCCAGGAAGCCATGCACTCAGCTGTCTTCCTGTATACATGTGATGTGTCTGCTGTTCATTAAAAAGACATACACTTTTTTGTCTGCGGCCCCCTGCCTGCTCCCGACCCCCCTCCCTTACCTTTTCTCCGACACATCACCAGAAGCCGCCAGAGACGAGGTAAGGGATATACCATTTCCTAACGTGCTCCCCTGGCATTTAATTTAAATGTGGTGGGGAAGGACACAGGGCCTCTGTAAACGCCATGCCCACTCTTCCCCTGTTCTAATACCCAGAATGGTCCTCCACAAGAATTCTAAGAGGTGAAGATACCATACAAAGCCAAGCAGGACTATAGTGAGAAATACAGAAAGCTGTTGGTTGAGGCCTAATGTATTCCCCTCGCTCTGTACAACGCCGCATGGGAAAATCCACATCTCTTTTTCTTAGACACAGTTAAAAAAGGCAGGCAATTGTGTATGAAATAAAAATGCTACAAACGCTGTATAACAATTATGTATGTTGCGCACCTTTATAATAATAATAATCATAATAAAAATGACATCTAATGTTATGAATGAGAATCTATAATGTTATGGTTGCATTTAACGTATAAGGCAACACATTTCCACAATAACCACATGGTCACCAACTTTAATTGCATAAGATCACTTTGGTTGACACCATTATAATATGGTTTCAGTTGGCAATAAAATGATGGCATGTATTCATAGATTGTCCCTTTCCCCCCCACTCCCCACCCCCACCCCCCCCAATGGGCTGGGCAGCCTACAAGTGCATGACATCCTTTGGCTATCTGTCCATCTCAGAAATCCACAAAGGAGAAAAGCTTTGGCTGCAAAGTTGCCTCCATAATTGTGAATGCTGAATGAAGCAAAACTGGGGCACTTCACGCTTACTCAGTCACCCTCAATTAAGCCCAACTAGAAGCACATTTTGTTCATTAACTGAATACAGAGGAAAAGGCTGCCGGACGATTTCAATATTCGATCTGCACAACAAGAAGAACCTTCCCTCCATTTAAACAGTAAAAGGCGATGGGATCAGATAATCATGTTTACAGGAAGAGAACTCGCAAATATATGCACGGCTGAATATTTGATACTGTTTAACTCCGTGTGCACGGGGAAGGGTGACGGATTAATTGAAATCTGCAGTGCTTCCCGTATTGTCCCCACCTTCTCCTTCACACCCTTCAACAATGCACATCTGCGCTTGTGTTAATTGAATTTCAACACATTATCTGGCCCAGTTGAACAAAAACAGATACTAGTCCTAACTGCCTCAACTGTTTCGAGCGGGAACGCACTGCAATAATTGGTCTTTAACAAGAAAGTAAATGCGGAATTGAGCATGAAAACCTTTGCCGATTTAGGAAACAAAATGTATAGTTTAGACTCTCATATAGGAAGTGCGGAGTAACTAAGCCTTGATGACAATATCAGTATTCCTTGATGAGGGCACCATAAAGTCACTGGTTCATCTATTCTAAAAATTGGAATCCAGTCTGATTAGACTGCATTTGGCATCCTGCCTTGCATTAGTCACTTAATGCAGTGCTTATTCTAGCTGTACTTAATGAAGGCAGCATGCGTGCCTTGATTTTCAAGCAAAGGCTTATCCCGTCGCCTATTCCTGATTTAAATAAGCTATACGTTTAAAACTAATTGTCTTGCTCTTTTCTTAAAGTCTGAATATTGGGTCAAAAGAGTTATTGAGGTATTCTAGGTATATTTTATATAAGCCTCTAACTTGTTAACCGATATTTTGCCTGTTAGTGGTTTGTGTGGGTTATAAATGGAATGGTAAGGACGCATAAAACGAAAAGAAACCAAGGCGGGTAGCAATCCCCTCTCTGTACTAAATGCAAATTCTTCCAGGTGCAAGTGTGCAATATTCTCATGTCTTTATATATACATATAGATATGGGCAGGAAAGGAAACCAAAAGAACAGTTTGTATTATTTCTAGTGCTTATGAGGATACAACACACACTTAATCCCCATCCTCCTCCCACTACACTTTCCACAACGCTTGCAAAACCTCAGGTCTCTTCAGCATCTGCACTGTTTGAATTACTCTCTTTTTGACCATTAACAGGACGGACACACACACACACACACACACACACACACACACACACACACACACACACACACACACACACACACACACACACACACACACACACACACACACACACACACGTCACTACTTTAACCAGGATGTTACTTCGCAGATTGATATGCTGTGATTTTTTGTTATCAGCCTTCCCACTGCTAAACTGGTGCAACCACAGTGCACAAAAATAACCCCACATAGTTACATAGTTACATAGTTACATAGTAGATGAGGTTAAAAACGACATATGTCCACCGAGTTCAACCCATGCTAAATTTAGACACACAAAGAATGGAAGCGATGGGTTTGTTTTCTGGCAATACTTTTGCACCAGTATTGCCTCACTTTGCGCAGCTGGTTCGGGTCCCTGTCACTTAGTAACAACAGACGCACCTTATGGGAGCAGACCAGTTATGTTGAGGATCTGTAAAAGAATGTACGTTTGGAAACCCAACACTGTGTGACCCTAATCAATGTGCTGTGCGGCAGCTGGCTCCGTGCTTCGGAAGATTTCAGCTCCATTCTTTGAAGAGGGTGAAACTTTTACAGCTTATTGAGTAGTTTAGAATGAAGTTGCTTTCAAGGCAACAATACTCCATTTTCCCACTTTTTTTGTTTCTTATTTGTATATGTAAAGCGCGTGACAATGTATAATTCTACATTCTTACCTAAGATGACAATCGTTTGTTGCGCCTGTTATAAATCTGTCACAATCTTTATTGTGTGCCTAACATAATGTCCGCCTTTCAGTTTCAATCAATCCTGCAGTCAGTGTAACTCAGCAGCTACAATGTGTCCTTAGGCCTAAAATCGGCCGGCGGCGTCACGCGGTGCGATGGCGGCGTCACGCGGTGCGATACCGCGCTGGCGAAAAATAAAGTGCATAAATACATTGAAAATAAACATACCAACCGCGACGCCGAACTGCAAAGCGGCGGTCTGGCGAGGAGACTTTGAAAATTGTTTGAGCCAGGCGACGGCTGCGTCACGTGAGCGGTTCAGCCAATGAGGGCGAAGCGCTCACGGACACGCCTCCCTGTCTCCTCCGGCTGCCACCTGACTACAGTCCAAGTTGCCGCTTTGCCGGATTCCAGCGGTGACATCACCGGATAGCGCTGCCGCCCAGCAGCTCGTGTATAATCTTAGCCTTATATTACAAAGGTACCATTATCTATTGTTACAGTTTACAGCTCGAGCTGCGGGGAACATTGGCGACACAATCATCACTAACAGGGAAGTGTTGCAAAGATCTTGCACTGCTTGGGAGGTGGGCTAAACATGCTATAGAAATCAAAGGATGTTTACAATTAATTAAAAAAAAGTTACATATATCTAATACTACAGAACAGATATATATTAAAAAAAGAGTTTTTCTGCTTTAAAATAAACTAATGCCATGCAGCACCATATTGAGAGAATATTCTTTATTCGTCATGTACATAGAATCGAGTGTTTTATGCACATTTCTTAGACAATGAAGGTCGGCTCAAACCTGACAAGTCAGGTAACATTTACAAAAAACGTCAGAATCAGATACAATGCCGTTATTTGTATCAAGTATCTCTGCCCCATTGCTCAAGAGAACCACTTCATGCAGGGGTGGGCAACTCCAGTCCTCAAGGACCACCAATAGGTCAGGTTTTCAGGATATCCCTGCCTCAGCACAGGTGGCTCAATCAGTACCAGCTTCAGCGCAAGTGGCTCAATCAGTACCAGCTTCAGCGCAAGTGGCTCAATCTTTGACTGAGCCACTGATTGAGCCACCTGTGCTGAAGCAGGGATATCCTGAAAACCTGACCCGTTGGTGGCCCTTGAGGACTGGAGTTGCCCACCCCTGACGTAATGCATCAGTTTACAGTGCACACTGCACAGAACGTTGGTGCAAAGGTAAGCGTGCTAACTTCATGCACTTAGCATCAGATCGGACACACGGTGCCTTCTGCTTAGCCACCTTCACATGTATAATGTAGGACTAAGCTATAAACACCTTCTGGCTCGTTAAGTGAATGAAAGATAAGGGATCACATTTGGTAAGCAGTCTTCACAAGGCACATTAGAGCCCATTAAAGTCAATAGGCTATAAAGGTGTATTCCAGCATCAGAAGGCTGCTTAGTACATTTGGCCCGCGGTGTGTTACAGCGCCATCATTGCTGCCTAGACCCGCTTTGCAAAGGAATGGCCCAAAATGTCTCTCCATAAGGCTGAGGCCCCGTTGCGGTCGGCTGTGCGCGCGGGCCACCAGCCCCTTACCTCAAGGGTGCTGGTCACCGCTGCCTCCTTCTGACAGGGCTGGCTGCGTGCTGTGACGCGTCAGGCAGCCGGAGCTGCAAGCTCCTGGTGATTTGCAGCTCTGACGCGTCACGTGGTGCGGCATTCAGCCAATGAGGAGGAGAGGGAGGCGGCTACGGGAGGGAGGCGGCTACCCTCTCCCCGTGTTTGCTGAGGGGATGAAGGGGCACAGACCTGCTCACTGTCTCTCCCCGGCTATGGTTTGTGGGGAGCTACAGAGACAGAGGGGGGGGGGGGGAGGCTGTGACATCCATGGGACTGCACAGCTTGGAGCGGGACATGGCCAGCCTGCGTCAAAAGACGCTATGTGACGCCACGCTGTGTGACGCCATGACGTCACGCGCGCCGTGACGGCGCGGTGTCCCGTTGCCATGGCAACGCAGCGTCATTTGATGCCGTGCGGCCATTCTTTCAGGACCGTCAGGGGAAAGACAGATCGCCGCACCACGCCGCCGGATACCACCGCAGATGAGTCGGAGGGGGAGGGGGGTGTTCCTTACAGTGCATCTGATCACAGACACGCTATTAGAGAGGGTTGGGGTTACTTACAATGCATCTGATCTCAGACATGCTATTAGAGAGGGTTGGGGTTCCTTACAATGCTTCTGATCTCAGACATGCTATTAGAGAGGGTTGGGGTTCCTTACAATGCATCTGATCTCAGATGCGCTATTAGAGAGGGTTGGGGTACCTCAGAATTTCACAATATAATTATAGGGTTCCTTAACCAAAAAAAGTTTAAAAAAAACACTGCACTATGATCTACTCATTTACAGTTTAACATCACCCCACATGGAGGGGCCTGAAGCTAATTTCTCTGCCATGCACAGCAAAGCCTCAATGCACTGCAAAAACAAAGTCTAATTTCCTCTCCTATGCACCGAAGGGATTAATTTAATATTCTTTAAATACAAAGAAAATGTACGTTAGTGTAGCAGTTTATGAAGCAGAAGCTCAGCGATGGCCACAGGCAAAGCTAACTCATGCAATTAAAGTATGCCAATGTGAGATATTTTATGAGATCACATATGATATTAATAGTAATTCAAAATTAAAATCCCAAATAAGAACATAAAAATAATTTAATATTAATATTAACATAAAACGCTGGATCGCTGCATCAAGATTTTCATACTGGTGCTTTAACGAGTGCCAACACCGAAGGTCACACATATAGACTAGTTAACAGAACTCGTTGTAAAAGTGTGCTCATTGTTTTTAATAAGGAAAATACTCTTTTCAGACGTAGTCCCTGGAACATGAATTCCAATTGTATTTTTCAAGAACAAAGACAAAAGGTAAAGGAATAAGTAAAAACTTTACGAGAAGATAAAGAAAAGGCTTACAGAAAATAGATCGACTTCCCCTGTCCATGGGGTCCAACATTTAATGGGGTTTTTTTTTTAAGTTGAGCCATGTTATGAATGATGCCGGATTTTTGAAGGCCATGAAAATCTCATTTTCAGACACACTTGACAACCAGAATATAATATCCTGTGTTACCTTTTCCTTTATCAGCTTATAACCATACACCAAATGCTTTGCTACACATTCTTCTGCTGAACTCATTTGGACTTTTTACTTGAGATTAGATACATAGTAGCATTGAAATGACATTAAAATAAGGAAAGAAAAAATATCTATTTTTTTATGACTGCTTGTCACCTGACTTTGAAAGAATTGGTCTATGCAGTTTTGAACGTTAGCGCACTCTTTTGTTTTAGAACTGTTTATTTTTCAGTATATTTAGTGGGGTACGAAAAAGTGGAGTCAAGGGGATAGGTGCAATAGTCATCATAGTACATTGCGTTTGCATACAGGTATTGATATTTGGTATTATGTAGCAGGGGGGGAAGGAAATCAACACTGGAGGAGGGGAGTAGGGTCTGGTCTTCTCACGTTCATCTCCACCAGGGACCACCCAACATGGTCCTCACCAAACCCAAGGTACACATTGCTAATCATAACAGAGTGTATTCTTTTTAACGTCCCCACTGAAGTGTTATCTACCTTCCACATCCACCATTCTTCTAGTCAACAGACGGTACATAACATTTGTTTTTGTTTAATTCACATAAAACGTTTTCATTTTGACTCTATTCCGGATTCATAATTATGTTAACTTCTGCTGTTGTGTGAAGTATTTTGTATCATGGAATAGTTTCAATGCATATCTGCACCCTTTTTCATGTCTATGCAGCATCCTGTACAAATGACAGCATTTGCTGCCACCTAATAATTGGAACAGGTTTAATTACACAGCGTGAGTTCACATTGATTTCAACCCACAGAGCAGGAACATTGCTTTGCATGGAGCAGAAGCCTAGGTAAACAAACCCCTATTCATCCATGTGTGAAAGATGAACGCAGTCATTGTTTTAATGAAATCACATATCTTTTTTTGCCATAAGGAAGCTTTAGCATACTTTAATAATTTCCCCAAGTAAATACGCATCGGTTTATTGCGAGATAACATCTGAGGTCCCTCAGCACTAAAATTCTGCTCACCTGCTTAGAATCTTTTGTGTTATACTTCCAAGTATTTAATTTCTCAAATCTTGGAGACCTTCCAATCATCTTAAAAGTGTACTTTTCCCTTAGTCCCAAATACAAACTTGTTGCATGGGGTTCCAGTTCATGATTTGCACCAACCTTCACCCATCACATCAGTGATATTAATGTTTTTATTTTTGTTCATCTTGGAATAATAATAATAATAATAATTGTTAGTTCTTGTATAGCGCTGCTAGTTTTACGAAAAAGATGATCGCAAATTGGCACCAGCAAAATTATTCATGACCGTGGTAAATTCCTCAATATTATTCTTCAAGAGAAACTTCAAAAACACACAAGGAATGAACATCAACATACTGTATATTAATTAGTTGGACTCTACAAATACTGAATTTAATTAAGACATTTGTGACAAAATATAATAAATTAAAAACACCCACTCGATTCACAGTTATGAAAGCGGTGCGACTTCAATCATTTTTATTGACACCTTCCCCTGCTCACAAGACTCCTAACACATTTAATAGCTAAATCCTGCGCCAACCCACTTACTACTCCACAACATCACAGGATCCCCGTGGAGTTAATTTCCCCTGTCATATACTTTGGAGTTTTATAGCACTGTTGGTCTTTGAGAAAACCTCACGGTTTATCTCCATATTCCCATTCTGAAGAGTCTGAAGATTCATAAGGCTGCAATGCGGCTTTTCCGCGTCGGTGCGATGGATGTTCTGGCGACTGTGTTTGGGGATTGTTTAAATGTGCTGTTGGAGCAGAGTATCAGAACTTGCGCTAGGTGAGGAGCGGCCATCTTAATTCCTCAAAGGCCACCAACAAGTGTGTTTTTAAGGATTTATCCCTGCTTCAGCACAGGTGGCTCAGTCATTGACTTGAGGGACTGAGGGAATTGACTGAGCCACCTGTGCTGAAGCAGGGAAATATCCTTAAAAACAGACCTGGTGGTGGCCCTTGAGGACTGGAGTTGGCCGCTCCTGCCTGCCAACACTGGTTGAGTGCTCACATCCCGCTAAATGCATTGGTTTTGGAGCTAAACCAGATGCACTTACTTCCAATATAATTGGCATTTACTGGTTACATTTATTTGCAAATGACCAACTTCACTATAGGAATACATATTTAACATAATCCTTATTTATATTACAGGCACACACACAATACTCTTGTTGCATCTGTATCTCTTTGCTGAAGTTTAACTTTGGCCACATATTATCCCAACAGCAAGATGGTTTAACTCTGTCTGTGCGTCTATTTGAAGCACAAGCTTGGACATTTGAGCCATGGGAAAACAAAAAGCTACCACAGGGGATCAATGCCACCCCCTTCTAGGCCCACAAAGACTTTGTAGCCTCAGAACTTTACAGACACCTTGCGGGGGCATCACAACACATTCTGCAGTCTCACAAAAATCCTATTGTTTGGTATTTTGTTTTCCACTGAATGCTGTGGACATGAAGAATGATGACTTTCCAAATGGCGTCCGCTTTGTTGGTAAATGCTTTGTACCATAGCTGGAGTCATATTGGATTTATGTACTTGGTTGAGATGTCTTCCTACTGTTTGACCAAGCAAGATGAATTGACTCTACGAGGAGACTTGGGCTCGGGGCCAGCTCTTTTTAACCTGGGCAACTCGTTTAATTGCCGCGGATCTTATTCGGAACATGACATTGAATACTCAGCTGTGCAGAATTTCGTTATGCCTTTATTATTCTATCTGGCGCTATAATGCATATACTTTCTGCACCGCCCCAAGCACTAGAAAAAATAGCAATCGTACTGGTATGAGACACACTTCCTTTCTGTTCTTACGACTAGCTTCTGACTTGATACGAGTTGGGGAAAATATTAATAGCCGCCACTCCGGAGTAAGACTTTATTAAGTTATCACATCAATGTTTGCGCCCCTGTTAGGACATTGGTGAAGATGGCCCCAACAGGATCCTCTTTCATATTGTGGCAGTCTGAGCCCGTTTCAGCTGACTACCTGGATACAGGCGAGTGCTCCTTCCAAATATAACATTGATAGAAGTTGGGATGGCTACAATGCTGCACCATCCTCATTAGCTCCAGCAAAAAAATAAAAATGTTTATTTAATTTTTTAATCTGTGGAAAGATTGGAAAAAGTCTAGTTGTTTTCTATAAATCATAAATACCGCAGTCCTGAGCGAGTATCTCGCTTGCTTGTCATAACTTTTATTTCCCACTCATCATTTGCTTTTAGACGGCTGATGTCTTCCCTCCCTGCTCCCTTTTGTGATACTTGCTGAGCTTGCACCATACGGCAGAATGACAAAATGAGTGGCATTGCAGCTCTACCTCCCACAAAGGCAGCAGCTGCCATCGTCCCTCATTCACTTTTCATGCATATCATCTTAAAGTAGTTTATCCTCATCAAGAGCATATTCTCCTGTCATTACATTTTCTGTCTTCTGGAGGGGAAAAAAAAAAGCCTCCTTTTCAAGCATTTTTCTTCTTTATTTGTATTTTTTTTTTTAGTTCTCTAAGATGATCAGAACCGAGTGTGGTCAGTGGTCAAGGTGGCTTACACAATGGTGATGCTGTGGCCCCCGTCAGACCTACCTAGACGCTAACAAAAATAGGGGTGGTCAACTCCAGCCCTCAATGGCCACCAACAGGTCAGGTTTTCTGAATATCCCTGCTTCAGCACAGGGGGCTCAATCAAACTGATTGAGCCCCCTGTGCTGATGCTGGAACCTATTGAGCCTCCTGTGCTGAAGCAGGGACTAGATTGAGCCACCTGTGCTGAATCTGGGATATCCTGAAAACCTGACCTGTTGGTGGCCTTTGAGGACGGGAGTTGACCACCCTTGGTGTATGTCATAGGCACAACCAATGGGCCAGCCCGTGTGATTGACACTGTCCATCCTAAGGGCGCTGAAGTAGTTAAGGGACAACATTAATCTATTTGACACCTCTACTTTGCCTCCGACCTATTTGCATCCTGGTTCCCACACAGGACAGTTATAACTCCTTGTCTCTATTTTTATCAAAGCAGCTAAATCTTCCTGACCGAGTCTGCCTGACTCAGCCACTCGTCACTTGTCACTTAGCCACTCTTCCCATGCCTTATTTTTTAATGGTCATGATTATTCCACCTTCTGTCTTCATCTCTGTAAATGTTTGAACCTTGTACGTCATTGTGTGTGTGTGTGTGTGTATGTGTGTGTGTATGTGTGTGTGTTTACAATTACACATAGAACATTTGTAGCCAGCTGAAAACCTAGTCCCACCGTATTATAAATTGATATATTTCATTGTACCAACTGGAGGGCTACTGGAAAGTGACCTCCAATATACAACAGTAACCAAAGCCCCCCCCCCCCCACCCAATGCAACATCCAATATGGCAAATTATTGGATTTATTTCTACGTTTTTTTCCTTTATTTAAAGCTGCAGTCCAAGCAATAACCTACTATGAGAAAATACTTGTAGCATTTAAAAAAACCCAACAACTCTGAATTACATTTTTAATGTATTATAATGTAACAATCCTTTTATGTTTCTAAAGTCACGGATTCTGAGTCAATACAACCATTTAGTGAACCCCCCGAGCTGAATCTCCACCGATCGATTGGCAACTTAGCTAATTACTAATGATGATTGTGGGGATTGTATTGATGCACATATTAAAGGGGGATATATATATATATATATAAGCTTTAGCCTATAGGGAACCATGTTAAAAATGGTTTTTGTGCACTGTGTGCTCATTTGCATGTCATTTCCCAGAATCCCTTGCTGCAGTGGAAGTGCTGTGTGCTGGGTGATAATGGGGAAAGGCGGGGTTGCAGACCTGCCTAAGACATGCAGATGAGCATACAGTTGTATTTACATTTATATATATATATATATATATATATATATATATATATATATATATATATATATATATATATATATTTATATATATATATATATATAAACAACAGCTTGGACTGTAGGTTTATAGTATAGGTATGACCACTTCAAGGTTAACTCTTTACAGCAAGTTCCTACACTGCTAACTTTATGCTGTGTCCTTCCTATTTCCTCCACTGCGTCGAGAAAGTTTGTGTATTGTGTATGTGTCTAGCACTAAAAATGGATGTAGCGAGGGAGCATTACAAAATGATTCAGGACACACCGGCATACAGTATTAGGAACTAAACAGGCGAGAGAAAGCAAGATGCGTGTGACAATAAGATAGCTCACAGCAAAATCGCGTTGTCAGAACCTAGCCCAAGGGTAAAGGTCAGAGAAAAAAGTTGTGTGCAGGTCACCAAGTAGCAAGCGCCACGTGACCTGCCGTTGCCATGGCAGCGCAACGCCACGCGACGTCCCGTTACCATGGCAATGCGCCGCCATGTGCCGTCACACTGCCGGCTGCTCATGCGTGGTGGGTGCTTGCCGGGCACGCATGCCCGATTGTCGCTTGTCACAAGGGCCAGTGGCGTATGCCCGGCAGGAAAGCGCTGATGTACGCTGCCCCCAATAGTTAAGTAGCCGATCAATCCGTTCTCCTGTGATCGATTGGCGAAGATTCGGCTCGGGTGTTCACTAAATGTCAGTGAAGCCGAAGGGAACCAAAGATGCCATTTCTGTGGGAAGATCATGAGACCAGGCAGTCACTGGACACCATTGGTGCACTGCTAGAGAGAGGGCAGGGCTCAAACAGGGGTGTGTCTGAGACTGTTTCAGAAGAGGAAGGGGGTGTGACTTTGTAAATGGTTACTATAAAAAACAAAAAATGCCTGTTCCATTTTAATACAATAAAAATTTAATTTTTTTTAAATGCTATTTTTTAGTATGTTCTCATAGTACAGAACAGATTTATTAAAGAAAAAAAAACATGTGGGGTATTGCTTGGTCTGCAGCTTTAATAATATTTTCTCAGCGACTGATTGATCGATTTGTTGAATAATGGGTGTCATGACTCACAAGGCATAGGTTTCACTGTATTGATCACAGGGAGGAGTGACCAAGACCCTGCTCAATAAACAGACATTATAAACAGGTCATTTTTTATCAACTTGGACGAGCCATGGATCAACATTATCTGTATTGTTCAGATACATTACTGTGCAGAATTGGAATATTTATTTAAATCATAATACCGATAATAAAAGAAGATCCCGAAGAATCACTTGGCCAACACTTTATGCACCAATTAATAGTTTTAAGATAGAATTTGAAAGGAATTGAATACACATGAAAATTGCAATAGCTTAAAACATGCAATCACATCAAGTGGTCATTTACTGTATTATTTTATGTATTTTTGTAGAGACTTAAAACGCTCTTTTTTTAAAATATTATTTCTATGACAAAGGTAATTCATACCATGCTTTTCAGTTTCTCGAAGATCTTAAATCAGGGGTAACCAACTCCTGGTCCTCAAGGGCTACCAACAAGTCAGGTTTTCAGGATATCCCTGCTTTAGCACAGGTAGCTCAATCGACTGATTGAGCCACCTGTGCTGAAGCAGGGATATCCTGAAAACCTGACCTGTTGGTAGCCCTTGAGGACTGCAGTTTCCTAACCCTGGCTTAGATAGAGCCAGCAAGTGTCAAAATATACTTCTCCGGTTGGCAGACTTTAGATGTGCACAGGAAAGAGAACAAACCGAAATTAGGAGCACATGTAACAGACTTCACACTTTTAGGAAGCAGCGGAAGAAGCTTCACTGATTCTTTTTAAGGGGCAGTGTAAGGGCACATTAAAAATGCATAAGATGTCTGTTTTGCTTCCACTATTTTCATTAGTAACAACTCTTGAATGTACCTGTGGTGAACCTGTAAAAGTACAAAGCCAAATCTGAAAATACAATGCGAGATGAAACAGATGGCAAGGTCAGCGATTTTGTAAAGCAGAGAGTATAGCACTGGGTCTATATAGGAAAAAGGGACAGAGAGACACAGATGTGTCTAATTGTATTAACACTCGCCAGTTGTGTATATATATATATATATATCCCCTCAAGCGTCCCCCCAAATAAATTAGTGAGACATGCCTCTGTTGTAAAAGGAGCACACCTAAGTGATATAGAGTTTATAATAAGCCTAAGGCCGCGCTTATAGTGACGGCGACGCTGATGTCACGCTGCGGTCGCTGGAAAAATCAAATTGAAGTGACTTCCAGCGATCGCGCCTACTATAGGCGCAAATACATTTCTTTTGACGTGACGTCGCTGTCACCTAAGGCCTCATTTATAGTTGCGGCGTCAGTGCGCGCACCACCGCACACCCTACACTGTGGAGGCGTAACGAGAGCGGTTCGCCCTCATTGGCTGAACCTCTCAAGTGACATGGTCGTGACACAGCCAGAACAATTTAAATGTCTTCTCAAAAATTGCACGCACTATGTATGCGCGCTTATTGGACAACATCAATTTGTTGTGGCAGCACGCGTCGGCGTGCTATATACGAGGCCTAAGGCACCAACCTAATGACTGGAATGTGTCAGACCCAACAGGACTAGAACCCACAACCACTGCTTTCCTAGACCACAGCTCTAGCAGTGTGAGCTAAACCAGCTGATAGGGAGTATTACTGTTACATCCCCTTTTCTCTTAGAACTAGTAGGGAACACTTTTAAGGTTTTCTGACAAATCTATATATGAGTTTATATGATCTAAAAGATTTGCAGACGAGTATGATTTATTAAAGTCTCTGATTAACCAAATCCAACAGGCTCCACTGAGATGGCAAGTGCTATTTAGGATTTTATATGAGCACCAATGTAAATATACTTAGTTTATCTTAAAGAAATCCCTTGTATAAATATATTCTCTGGAAATTCCATTCTTGAGCATATTAAATAAATACATTTTACCTTTTCCCTTGCATTTTCTGATAGCTAATACATTCAATAAAACTTGATAACACACCAAACGCAACACCACAAACCTTTTGCAATTCTATTGATGTGTTGAATGTAAATGCGTTCCTCATCATACAAACACGAAGAGAAAGAAGCCAGCAATAATACTGAAAGGGGAACACTGCTTCCTGTGGGCAGGTCACATCCTGAGGAATTACATCCTAATTAGGCTATGCTAATTTCTGTGTATGCGTGGTGTTTCATGAATAAAGTGCCTGGGATATTGCCTTGTGATAGCACACTTTTCATTTAGATTTTTTTTTTTTACAACCTTATCTCTTCTACAGTCATAAATTAGACTGACTTGTTAAGCCATAATTGCCTTTTTATTCCATGCCATTGCTGCGGGCGGTGAAAGCGACGCATTATTCTGCAGCGCGGTGTAGGCACAACTCGCATAGAAGAAGCAAATCCAAATCAACATTTTCCACCTCTAATACAAAGGTCAGTGGCCCCCCAACGCATGTTTGTCAAACCATCTTCACCTTGCGTAGTGGCAGGCTAAAGGGAAATGTGAGAGTGTAGTGGATGCGTGGAGTAGCCTTCCAACAGAGGTGGTAGGGAGCAATACAGTAGGATAAAGAAAACATGCTTGGGATAGACATAAGTCTAACCTACAGTACATGTGCATGAAAGCCAAGGATAAAATAGGGTTTGAGGGCTAGCAGCAGATGAGAAAATGCGCAGCCTGCATGGGCCGTCAGATTATATGTGAGAAACCTTTTACACGTATTTACACTATTCTTTTCATGTTGCTTCGATGCTTTGTGACAAAGTGATGTGGCATTATAGACCACCAACATCCCAAAGTAGGAAACAAGCGCCCTTCAAAAGAAACAGAATGTTCTGTACCCGACCTCAAACAGGGCATGGACACAGTGAGAAATAACTGCACATCTTTGCACTCTCTATCTGCTTTGTTCAGAAACGGGTGAATATCACACACAGATCAATGGCCATGCTAAATGGAGTGTAACATTTAGAGATGCTTGGCTTAAATCAGTGTGCAGTCAAAAGGTATTTTTGTGGGTGTCAAACAGTATGTAGATTTTTTTGTAGACAGATTTACTAATGTGATCAACGTTTTGAAGTCATCTTTATAATAGGACCACTTAAAATACCCATTCTTTAAGGATTTAGTTACTGTACTTAACATGATGGCTATTATGAAGCCATCTTATGCAAAGCGGGTAGAAGTGTAGGTCGTTATGGGGCATTTTCACTAAAGTGGCCATTTATTTGAATGGTAGTTAATGCAAGTCGGAGATTATTGCACCGTTGTGAATCTCTCCTTAAGTATGCATTGAATAATGAATTTCTTAAGTCTGTTAAATGAAAGTTTGTCTCTTTTTTTTATTTTTATCACAGGACACAAATAAGTCAAATGTTTAGTATAAGTTCAATTGAATCAGAGTCTTGGGTCCTGCGGCATCCGGCGGTGCGCGCGACTGCGTGCGCACCACACTCACCAGCTCCTTAGGCTACGCTTATAGTGACGGCGACGGCTGGAAAATCAAATAGAGATGACTTCCAGCGATCGCGACCAATCCGTCGCTCCGTTGCGTCGGGCTTACTATAAGCGCACGCGACGGTGGCAATGCATTTGTTTTGGCGCTGTCGCGGGCACTATAAGCACAGCCTTACTTCCTCCCTATTGGGCCCCAGTCCCTCCTCGCTGCCAGCCATCGCACTGTGACGCGTCACGTGGTGTGGCAGGCAGCCAATGAGGAGAGGAGATCGCCGGCAGGGGGGGTGGATCCTTCCTCAATGCTAGACACACGGACACACACACACGGATCAGAAAATGTACGTCATGGCCACGCCCACCCGACCCGTTTTGGCCACGCCCACCTGTCCCATTTTGGTCACGCCCACCCGTCCCATTTTGTTCACGCCCACCCGACCCGTTTTGGCCACACACCCCTGTGCCTAAAAACGGCTCCCTTAAGACCGCAGATCGCCAGGATGCAAGGCAGGCGCGCCGGCGCATGCAGCGAGGCCTTAGGCTACGGAAGCGAAAACATTTTTAAATTGGTTGAAAAAGATTTTGTTTGTCAGGTTTGTAAAGGTACGATTATACCAGATACTGCTGGGCGGCAGCGCGACGTGGTGACGTCACCCTCACGCTGACGCCGTCACCCTCACGCTGCCGCAGTCCCCCTCACGCTGCCGCCGTCACCTTCACGCTGCCGCCGTCACCCTCACGCTGCCGCCGTCACCCTCACGCTGCCGCCGTCACCCTCACGCTGCCGCCGTCACCCTCACGCTGCCGCCGTCACCCTCACGCTGCCGCCGTCACCCTCACGCTGCCGCCGTCACCCTCACGCTGCCGCCGTCACCCTCACGCTGCCGCCGTCACCCTCACGCTGCCGCCGTCACCCTCACGCTGCCGCCGTCACCCTCACGCTGCCGCCGTCACCCTCACGCTGCCGCCGTCACCCTCACGCTGCCGCCGTCACCCTCACGCTGCCGCCGTCACCCTCACGCTGCCGCCGTCACCCTCACGCTGCCGCCGTCACCCTCACGCTGCCGCCGTCACCCTCACGCTGCCGCCGTCACCCTCACGCTGCCGCCGTCACCCTCACGCTGCCGCCGTCACCCTCACGCTGCCGCCGTCACCGTCACGCTGCCGCCGTCACCCTCACGCTGCCGCCGTCACCCTCACGCTGCCGCCGTCACCCTCACGCTGCCGCCGTCACCCTCACGCTGCCGCCGTCACCCTCACGCTGCCGCCGTCACCCTCACGCTGCCGCCGTCACCCTCACGCTGCCGCCGTCACCCTCACGCTGCCGCCGTCACCCTCACGCTGCCGCCGTCACCCTCACGCTGCCGCCGTCACCCTCACGCTGCCGCCGAGTGGCATCTTGAACATGCAGAGGAGACGGGAGAGGAGACGGGGAGGCGTGGCGGAGGCATGGCTGTGAGCGGTTCGCCCTCATTGGCTGAACCGCTCACGTGTCGCGGCCGTCGCCTGCCCGAAACAAAATCCTCTGCCTCCTCTCCAGTCTACAGCCCTGCAGTTCCAGGCGGCGCGCACATCCCTTGAGGTATGGTTACCTCTATTGGATTTCTGCCGTTTGTTTGTGCGCTGCTAGGTATAATCATGCCTAAGGCCTCGGTCCCGCTTCGCTCGGTGGCGCGGGTGGCCACACGCGAGTTCCCCACCAGCAGGGGAATCCTGCGGAGCCGGTCCCGGTCCCCACTGGCTGCACAGCTGACTACACGCTGTGGCGCGTCAGCCGCTATGGGATACAAGAGAATGGTGTTCCCTAGCGTTGACGCGTCACGTGGTGTGGCTGTGAGCCAATGGGGAGGGGAGGCTTCGGGAGGAGGAGAGGCTTCGGGGAGCGGGGAGGAGTGTGGAGTGAAAGCAGCGTGAATGCCTGTCTGTGTGTGTGTATGTGTGTGCCTGAGTGCGTGAGTGCCTGCCTCTGTGTGTGTGTATGTGTGTGTCTGAGTGCGTGCGTGCCTGTCTGTGTGTGTGTATGTGTGTGTCTGAGTGCGTGCGTGCCTGTCTGTGTGTGTGTATGTGTGTGTCTGAGTGCGTGCGTGCCTGTCTGTGTGTGTGTATGTGTGTGCCTGAGTGCATGAGTGCCTGCCTCTGTCTGTGTGTGTGTGTGTATGTGTGTGCCTGCCTCTGTCTGTGTGTGTGTGTTGCTTTACTTACCCGAGCCGTGGAGGGAAGGGGGGGAGAGTAGCGGGTCCCTCCGCTCAAGCCACGCCCCCCTCCCGCTCAAGCCTCCTCCTCCCGCCCACCTCCCGCTCCGGCTCCCGCTCCCTACAGACCGCATATCGCGGTCTGTGTATGTCAGCGCACCGCCTGTATGCAGCGCGGGAGCACTGATGGAGGGAGCGGGGCCTTAGCCTAAGACTGCACCTTTGAACTCCTGCTTTGCTTCGCAATGGGTTATGGCCGGGGTGCTCATGTCCAGTACTCAAGACCCCCCCAACAGATCAGGTTTTCAGGACATTCCTGCTTCAGCACAGGTGGCTCAATTAGTTCCTGCGTCAGCTCAGATGACTCAATCAGCCCCTGCTTCAGCACAGGTAGCTCAATCAGCCCCTGCTTCAGCACAGGTGGCGGCTCAATCAGTGGCTCAGCCTGCGACTGAGCCACTGATTGAGCCTCCTCTGCTAAAGCAGAGATATCCTGAAAACTTGACCTGTTGGGGGGGGCGTGAGGACTGTAGTTGAGCACCCCTGTGTCACAGGAATCTCCAGCAACGTCTTGTGCAGTACCCACTTCAGGGCAGAGTGTTTTTTGTGCCAAAAGGTAATTCAAGCAGCTAGAACAGAGCAAAACCCACACGTGTCCTTCCATGTCCACTGCCATGTCTATTCTTTAGCTTATTGCCTGGCGTTGACCTGAAAAGCACCGTTTGCTACATGACAATCTGCTTAATGGGCTAACAAATGGAGTACAGCCACATAAGGCAACAAATGTAAAAATGTACGCTGCTCTTACGTTGAAGTACTTCTAATTGCTCTCATTATAGAACTGTTAAACAGTTTTCATATGTGAAAACGATCTGCCATTACCTGATTTAATTCAAATGATATGATCTAACTCCACTGCACTAGAGGAAGGGGGTGTGAATAGGCCTTAAGTGCTCTTCAAACGTATTAAGGCATTGTCCGATTTCTGCATCACCTGAAACTTTTCTTCCACTCTCTTCTTATATGTCTTTAAGCAAAAAGGTCAAGAGCTGGAGCTCCATCAAGTGCCAAAACTACATTCATCCCAATGTACTGTATATTCCCTGATTGTTACTACTCTCCAAACGTGACTGGAGCAGTGCATACCTTTCACTGCTTCGGGAGTTCCTCGGTCTCATTAATTGCATTTATCTGGCATCAAGAAACTAATAAAATAATTGAACGTGAAAGTTTTACGGTGAACGTGTGTTGCAAGCTGTGGAATAGCACAGAGAATGTGGATACCTTCAGTATTCTTAGCTGTCCTAATTCATTCTGTTCCTGCTGTATTTCTGTTGGCTGATAGTTCCGTGCCAATTGTAAAAAAAAAAAAAAGTTACATCTACTTACTCTTCAAAAGATTGATTCCCTCCCCGCACCATAAAAATGTTGTTTTAAGCTACGCGATGCGGGTATTGTACGATTCAGCAGATTTTTAAGAACAGAATGTAAACATTAAACCAGGCTTGAGAAATTCTACCTGGGCGCAGAGAATGACAAACTAAAAGCAAAATCCATTGTCTGAGAAACACAGCAGAGACAATGTATCATGTGTCAGGCTGCGATTATAGTGCGTGCGGCGCCAACAAAATACAGGACCTCTATCAGGCTGGCCGTAGTGTCCGCGAGGAAGCGCGACCGCGTGGCAGAATTTTGAAGCGACAAACTATTTTGTTTTTTCGCGTCACGGCTGCGTCACGTGAGTGGTTAAATCAATGAGGGCGAGCCAGCCTGGTGACGTCACGGCCAGGTCTCCCCATCAGAGTGCGCTCCGTCGCGTGCGTCTGCACTATAAACGAAGCCTAAGGCCTCAGCCAGGTAGGGAACGGGCGCGCTGGCGCTCGTGCACTGCGCCCTGCTCGGCAGGGCGATTCATGGCCCGCATGGGGGCGCGGCCACGACGTCACGGAGCTGGTTCGCCCTCATTGGGCGAACCGCTCACGTGACGCGCTTGCCAGCAGCAAATTCAAATTTGCTTGTTCGGCAAGCAGCTAAGCGCCGAGCAGGAGCGCCCGCCCGCTCACGCTGACCACACATATTGTCGCAATGTGTCTCATCGTGGCGAGTGTGAGCGCGCCCGCCCGCTCAGCACCACCCTGGATGAGGCCTTAGATGTAGAGTAACTGGTACTTCCTTCCTCAACCCTCTATGTTCTTCTATTTACAATGCAGCACCCCAGAAATGGGCCTTTATGCTGCAAAAGCAGAACCCAGAGCAAAGAACTTCTGTACTCTGCAACCTATACTTCTGCCAATGGTATCACATAGTAAAAGTGGCTGCGTCCCGATTCCTAGGGAGAAGGGATTACTGTATGTATTCCACTTGCTTAGCCAACATTAGTTACATTAATCCTACTGTGATTTGCTTTAGGTTTTCGAAAATACTAGAGACTAAATAATTCTTATTCGTGAGCCTGGGGTTTTTGGAACAGACTAAACAGCTGCAAAATAGCCCAATATTGTACTTTTTCTAACTATACCAATAGGAGGTGCTCACAGACCCCGATTGGCGGGTAGGCTTATCAAACATGATACACTGGAATAACTGTACTTGGCAGTCTGCTCTTTAGTCGTTCCATTTGTTTTTAAAGCATAGCGAGTCCTAGTACCAATATATGTCTAAGCATCCTTACCATCACTGCAGATGTTCCAGTCTTAAAACACAGGTATCAATATGTTTATAAGATCTTTTCACTTAACATACCTATTTTACTAGTATGGGAGAAGGAGTGGCTCAGAGAGTAAAGACACTGGCTGGCACTGAGTTTGAACCAGGAGAACCTGGTTCACTTCCCGGTGTCAGCTTCTTGTGACCTTGGGCAAGTCACTTTATCTCCCTGTGCCTCAGCCTCAGGCACCAAAAACTAGATTGTAAGCTCCATGGGGCAGGGACCTGTGCCTGCAAAATGTCTCTGTAAAGCACTATGTAAAAGTAGCAGCGCTATACAAGAACATATTATTATTACTATATTCAAGAAGGCACAAAGTAAAACACAGCTCTAAAGAGCATCATGTGATTCCATATAATGCACTTAATTACCACCATACTGCGCTTTGCCAGAACGGAAATACAAGTTTTTCCAAGATCTGTTGCCATTGGAGACGGGCAAATTATTCGGCAACATTCAAATTTGCAGTGCGAATATTCGCGGATAGAGAAACTATTCTTAATTAGAGTTCCAAGTGCTATATTGTATATATCCCCTCATACAACATGTTGGAGAGACACATGGGCACACCTTAGGATAGCTGGGAGATATGCTAATCGAACTGCTATTAGCATATATTACACACACACACACACACACACACACACACACACACACACACACACACACATCACTTTAGACTCTAAGAATGAGGTCTTCCTTTCGAAGGTTTTGGACAAATATTTTAACATCACATGCGAATATTCGTCGACGAATAGAATATTAACAAAAAAAACTTGTAAATTACTCGCGGGAGGAATTGTGAAACATTTGCTCTCCCAAACACCACTGTTTTATACTGGGTGGGGATGGGTATTTAATGATGTTTCTAAGGCTGCGTCCATAGTAGGAACGCTAGCTACCGCGCCCCTCGGCGCAGCTCACGACGTCTCGCGAGAAATACAAACTTGTTTGTTTTGCGAAGCGCCAGTCTCCCTATAGCGCATGTGCATGCTCTAACGCATGCGTGCAATATGCGCTTATGCATTGGCGTCCTAGAGTTTCTTTCGCCACGAGCTATGTAGCTCACGCCATATCCTGTACTAAGGACGGATCCTTAGAGTACCGCATATTGCTGTCTTCTGCAATGACATATTGAACTCTTTACTCCTACTGCTCCATCTCTATTTCCACTCATTTTTTCTCCCTCAAATATTCCATAAGATTCTTTCAGCTTTGCAAATAATGGTTCGGCCATTCCCAAATTTGATTGCTGACAGCATAGTGCAACGTTCTAAATGTATTCAGGATTGTCCTTTCAAAATCCCGGTGACCTATTTCCATCTGTTCTGCAAAAAGATGGGTCAAACATAATTATGAACAAAGGGCAAGATTTATTAAGATATAAAACAGGAACATAAAACTCGAGTCTGCAAATCCAGTCCAACTAATAATGTAATTCTTCATGGTATCCATTGGTTTTAGTAGTTAAGACTTTGTACTCTCATTGCTGTCTCTTGGGTTCTATACAGTTAAGAAAAAAGGCCTTTCATAGGAAGTATCACACCTATAGTATCACCATATCAAGACAAACTTGGTGAATGTATATTTCGGAGTTGCTATGTCAGTGGGTGTGAAGAGGCTGGGAGATAAAGTAGGAAGGGCAGAAATGTAGGTTTCATGAAAGTTTTGTGTCTATATACCAAATTCTTCTAACTGCACAATGGGGGCAAGAATCACTGCATACAAACTGAACCAGATTTATATGTTCCCATTTCTTTCAAAATAATTAATTTTCCTTCATAAAAAAAAACTCTTATTTGGGCAACCAAGAAGCTGGGAGACTTTGAAATATAGATCCCCCGAGAGTAAAGAGTAATGTTAGTAAAGAAAAATGTTCTGGAACCCCAAGTAATGAGAAATGAATTTATATGTAACCTACAATGCACAATCCATCTTTAAATAAGCAAATGTGGTAGAAAAAGCATTTGCACCCCAGTTAAAGTAGGAGTACCCCTGGACTCCCCAACTTTTTTTTGTACGACTAAGGGAAGAAAGAGGTCCCTGGAGCTGAACCCCATTCATGTCTGCTCTGGATTGCCCCGATTGCCGAGATATTTACTGGTAAAAGAAGTACTTCCTGGTAGTTAAATCCCCTGCGTCACAAAGGCCAATACGAAGCTACAACGGCTGATGTTGGGGCCTGCATGACACAGGAGATTGAACCTCCATTTTATTTCCTCTGGAGGAGACCGGAACATGCTACTTTTACCGGTAAGTGTCTCAGGAACTAGGGCCAGGGTGGCCAACTCCAGTCCTTAAGGGCCACCAGCAGGTCAGGTCAATGACCGAGCCACCTGTGCTGAAGCAGCCCTTGAGGACTGGAGCTGGCCACTCCTGAACTAAGGGGTTCCTGGTGCTGGACGTAGTGCATCTCAGCTCTGGGAACCCCCTGGTTCTCATTCCGGTAAAAAAAAAAAAAGGGGGGGTATGGATTTCCCCTACAAAAATAACCCTGGTTTTACTTTACTACCAACATACACTTATTTCCACTTGAAGCTGTGACTAACAAGCACAAGTAGTGCCGATTTAGTGGTCCGCACAGTCATTTTAATTTACAATTAAGAATCTTTAAAAGTTATTAAAATAACAGCAAATGTGTAATATAAATATCTCCACTTTTTCAACTGATAAGAAATTTGAATAGTTTTGCTCCAATTACAGACACATTACTCTAATTAACATGAACCTTAATATATTTGCTAACATTTTAGCCAATAAACTTAATGAACACTTGAAATGTATTATCCACCCAGACCAGATCAGAGGGGTGATTAATTACACACAGTAGGCCAGTTATCATAAGATCTCTACTATGGTCTTGGCCCTGTATGCAAAAAGGCCTTTGACCGCATTTCTCGGTCCTTTATGGTCTTGGTCCTCCAGTTGGGCTGGACTCCCACTTTCTAAATGGAGTGCGTGCCTTATATCATGCAGCAGCTGTAAAATCATCTCTTTTTGGGTTAGCGTTAGCAATGGTGCCCTCTCTCACCCTTTCCCTTTGCCATAGCTATCGAAACTGTTGCATCTATAATATGAGCTGATAGAGAAATTAGAGGTCTGTCTATAGGTAGGCCAAGATGAATATAAGGTTTCACTCTTTGCGCATGATATTATGCTCACCCTGAAACCCTCTTCACTCCCTTTCGTTCCTGTTCCAAGAGTTAAACACATTTGGCAGGTTTCAACTTTTCAGATAAACAAATCCAAATCGGAGGCCTTAAATCTCCACATTCCCACACATAAGTCTAAATTAATAGCTTTAAACGTTGATATTTGTTGGAAAGAGAAGCAATTGAAATATCTTGGAGTGCATATCCCGGAAACCTACAGTAGTTTTATATGATAGTAACTACCCCGGATTATTTAAGCAAATGAAAAAAAGATCTCACTACTAGGTAAGATTTCTTAATCTTCTGGTCTGGGAGAACAACTTTGCTTAAAATGAATTTCCCCCTCGGGCGTTGTTCTTGTTCCAGACTATACCTGTATCCATTCCAATAACTGCTATTAAAGATTTAGGAAAGGCAATTTCTATGGAAGGGGAGGGAAGTGAAGATTGAAAAAGATGTTTAAACCGTCTAGCGGGGGCTTTGGCTCTCCCAGATTTCTACCGTTATTACATATTAACTAGATTGAGTTCTATATTACAATGGTCATCAGAGGTGATGCAGGCCCATCTAGGACCGAAACGTCAGTCTGCTGCGTTTTTGTCATGTAATAAATGAACTTTTTATCTGTGCCCAGCTTTCGTCATTGTTCTTGTATCTTATACGCTTGGTGTTTTGGGACATTCACTGATCGGCTGGAGGCACTACACTTTTTTGGCGTCAATTTGTGTGCTCGATCATAACTTTGTATTTTTGTAAATATACCAAGGCCTCCATACTTCCAAACTTACATTGATTGTTATTTAATAAACTTGTTCATTTTTCCTATTATGCGGTTTTTATTTATTTTATTATTAATTAGGGAAGGTTTTTTTTGGGGGGGGGGGGGAGTAGAGAGACACCAGTTTACATGAATGTACTTGAACACATGTGATGGTATTAAAAACGTGTGTACTTAATTTACCCGTATATTTATCTGTAGCCGGGATTGGTTTATTGAGTCAAAACACCCACGCATCCCAAGGAAGACCCAATACCTTCCCCATGCTGAGAAGCTGTGGTTAGACACGAAGAGGTCAGAAGCTGTTGGATAAGTCGCTTTTACTACAGTTACCTACAAGTTCAAGACCACAAAACTATTTTAACAACCTGGTTCTTATCCCTTCCCTTCAGATTTGGGATAAATTAGTTATACAATATTAAAACATATCAATACCTTCTCCCTTGGCTCCACTTTTTAATAATAAGGACTTTGGGCTGGGGATGGATAAATCCTTTTATTTTGTACTATATTGCCACCATGCTAAATCTTCATCTGTATAATCCCATGTGGCAACGAGTGATGTGATGGAAATGAACACAATTCATTTAGCCCGTATAGTACTTGCAGTTCTACCGAATACACTTAGGCCTTAGCTATTGAATATCTGCCTCGTCTATATTCCCCCAAATTGTCTCTCAAGTCATTGACATACATATCCGGAACAAAATAATCAGTATTAGGATTAAAACCAAATAATGGATTTATCGTAAAATAAAAGATGCCTGATACCACGGATTAAATTTGCACAAGGGAAAATCTTGATGTAGTTCCTCATTATCACAGACTTAATGTAAAGCCAGAATGAAAATATTCAGTGGTGGGGTCATTATAAAATAAATAAAATTAGTTATTATGTCACTCATAAGTATTACTATTGCATGAATTTGATCATTACCTTGCGGAATATGCTATAGCAGGAGTGGTCAACTTCAGTCCTCAAGGGACAACAGGTCAGGTTTTAAGGATATCCCTGCTTCAGCACAGATGGCTCAATCAGTAGCTCAGAATGACTGAGCCATGGATTGAGCCACCTGTGCTGAAGCAGGGATATACTTACTACCTGGCCTGTTGATGGCCCACGAGGACTGAATTGGCCACCCCTGCTCTATACTATAAGATTATTGGGGGGATGGGAGGAGAGGGTGGGGGGTTCTATAACTTTTCATTCTTTAGTTTTGAAATAGTTAACAAGTTAAGAGGGGAGGAGAGGAATACAGAAGAGGGAGTATGTGGGAGAATGATAACAAAAACAGATCCACTTACATCAACACCAAACATAATACATTGAGACAGAACTGTTATCTGAACACGTGTTGTAAATAAACCAAGAACCATGACAAAGGCTGGACACAGATACAAAGTACATTTATTACATTACAAGAATGCAGCAGACTGACCTTGGGGTCCAACATTGACCTTCAAGCAGAGGTGATGCAGGTTTATGTGGGACCAAAACGTCTGTCTGCTGCTTTTTGTAATGTAATAGATTAACTTTGTATCTGTGCCCAGCCTTTGTCATTGTTCTTGTATCTTATACGCTTGGTGTTTTGGGACTGGAACAGGGTGGATCCCCTGTCACATAGTGAGACAGAGAAAACCTGTTCACATAGCCTGATACAGCACTGAGGAGGTTAATTCTAAAGCAGGGGGCCTTCATTGATCTCCTCCGCTGCTTCATTAGCAGACTTTAAAATCCCTGCAGTAGTGACTGCACAGCTCTCTCTCTCTGATCCAGGGAGCCGAGGGCACCTGGATCGCACAAGAGGGTCCACACTGCACTAGCCAGTCAGAACCCTGGCACGCTGTGGAGGGTACCCCGCCTTTGGTCTGTCTAACCCTTATACTGGCAGGAGGAAGCTGGGTGCCCTGAAGGTAAACCTTACCCTCACACTGAACTGTATGTTATGGTTGGTAAGGGGCTTAGCCCTCTGACCCACAAATAGGGACTAAAGTCTGGTATTAGTCAGTGCTCCACACAGAGCTAGACGTGTTTATTTATTTTTTGTTACTCCGTATATGCTGGGGGGTTGGGGGTGGGTAAGGATAATGAACTAGCACTCACCCTGTCTACTATAATTCAGCTGGAGGTGCTAGGATCCTGAATCTATACCCAAGATGCATACAGGACAACTCTACAAAAACCACATTGGATCAGCACTCAAAAAGTAAATCAAAGAAAATGAAGGAAATACGTTATTTTCTTTTGATCTCACCAAGTGTCTTTTTTAATATAAATATATATAAATTAGCAATACAGAAAAAAATCAGCACACCGGGAAAGGAAAAGTTAGCAAACTTATACAGTATGTCTTTGCACAATAGAGCAACGTTTCAAGGTCTCCCGGTAGGGCCGCCAACAGAAATTGTGGGGCCCAGGACAAACATTTTAAGCAGCCCCACCCCCGTGTCGGCGGTATTGCGAGCCACCCCCCCATTGCACACCTCACGAGCCCCCTCTCTCCCCCCCCCCTCTTCCCATGTATTTTTCTCCCTTCCGTCTCACCCCATCTCACTCTCCTGCCTCGCATGTATTTCTTTCCCCTAGAGCTGGTACGGGAGGGGGAGGGAGCCGGGACAGGGGCGGGGGGGGGGGGGGGGGGGAGAGCCAGGACAAGGGGGGGGGGGAGCTGGGACAGGGGGTGGGAGAGAACGGGGTCAGGGGGAGGGGGAGAGAACGGGGTCAGGGGGAGGGGGAGAGCCGGGACAGGTGGTGGAGGGAACGGGGACAGGGGGTGGGGGAGAGCCAGGACAGGGGGTGGGGGAGAGCCGGGACAGGGGGTGGGGGAGAGCCAGGATGGGGGGGGGGTATCCGGTGCAGGGGGGGAGGAGAGATCCGGGACAGGGGGGGGAAGACCTGGGACAGCTGTCCCAGGCCTGGCGGCTATAGGGGGCCCAGAAGACCCCCTTTTTGAGCACACAGAGGTCTCTCTGAGCTTTGAGGGATATATACTCAACTTTGAGAGACTACTAAATTGAAGTCATCCACCTCCGAAACTAATCAGACTGTGGAAGAGGCTTGTCTAAAAAAAAGAGGAAAATGTCATCCACGTTGCAGCAGCATTAATTAGTTCGTGCCTCAAAGGTGTTATCCTTATGTACTTACGGCCTTAGTTTTCTAGTTTGAAGTAATTGACTTGGAGAGCTTAGCCTTTGCTCTGAGCCAGCTCAGGCTGAGAATCCTCAGAGTTACTTTAGGCACAAAAAGTCTAGCTTTACAAAATCCTACTTATCGCTTTTAAATTACTTTTCGTGTGATCTAGGGTTTTACAGACATTTGTTTTGGTTTATCCATATTTTAAAGCAGCAATTATAATGTAGCCAGAACATATAAGGAAACACTGAAAGTAGTAATAATATTGCTCCTGAAGATGTGTTAGAATATTGCGCCGGTACAGGGAGTCCTTGCCCCAAAGAGATTACAACCTAATTTTGATACCTGAAGCCCATGGAGATACAGTGGCTTGTTCAAGGTCACAAGGAGAACAGACACTGTGGTTAGAACTGGTAGCAAGTAATTATATCTCAGCTGAGAAGGACATCTCCCCCCCACCCTCTTGCAGCATTGGAACCTAGGTTCTTTCTTTTTCCTAGCTCGCTCTCCACGTAGGATATGGCAGGCTTCCTCGCCAATAGAATCACCTCCAAAGAAAGACAATTTGAGGCTGAACAACTGTTTTCTCTAAATCAAACAGATAGTATACCAAGTGGAACAGATGACATTAAGACATACTTTTTGAATTTAGAGAAAAAATTCAAGAAAGAAACCAGACTATTCTGGGAGACCACCAGTTTGCGTAATTACATTACCAAAGGGTTTATACCACGGGGTCTAAGAATTAACACCTTCCCAGCTTTTGCGGTCCAAGATGAAACACATCAAAAAATGGGAAAGTATACTGTTCACATGTTCAACTGAATTAATGACACTGTTAATCCAGTATGAATCCACTAGACTGGAGGAAGCAACTGTGGAACTAGATTTAGAGCTTGCACAGGCAGACAAGTGGTCTGAGGAGTCTGACTACGTGGAGTTAGAATTCAAATTAAAGAAAAATATTGAAACATTCACAAAAGAAATAAAAGAACGTAAACATAAGAAATTTGTGCGAGACGCCAATGACTTTAAGACTGGTAATATTTACAAACCACATAAGAACCAACATAAGGAATACCACGAATCGTCCACTGAGTGGGAAAACTCTGATATAGAGGAGAGTAATACCAACCCAGATAATACTACCAATTCCAACCCCCGGGTTTCTTTTTTTAGAATCACAACGGGGGAGGAGTGGACGAGGTGGGGGTCCGAGAGGAAGGGGTGAAAAACCAGATGAGGCAAGGGACAAATTAAAGAAACAGAGAAATGTGGGGATACAGGGGCAGAGGGAGGAACTGGCGGAGGCGTTACCGCCAACCCCAGTAAGAAACCAGAATGAACTACAAGTGATTAACCTAACAAATATCACCCTCACACCCCTACAAGAACAGGTCCTCAAAAAAGGCCTATCATTTACTCCATCTTGTAATTTTGATGTATTCACCTGGGTCAAGGATATGAACCTCTTTGGCCGGAAATTAGCTCTGAAAAAGTTCCATAAAAGAAGGGAAACACTGACATTACCTCAGGAATTTCTAGAGCTAACAGACGATCAAGACTGTGAATATTTAAAAACTCTAATGTCCCTAGAAGATGAGAGCAATAAAGTACCTGGCCTTGGCCCCATCACTATCCTCAAACCTAAAAGTAAATTTTCACCATGAATAAGCTCAGATACTAACATAAGTATGTTTCTAAAGTTAGTAACCAGGGACTTACAAACAATGTCCAGAAGGGGGGGGACAAGAAAACTTGACCAAAAATGAGAAGAGTGCCTTAAAGGAACTGACAGAACTAAAGATCATAATCAAGCCTTCTGATAAGGGGGGGAACATTGTCATTTTGGATGAAGACAAGTATGTCTTAGAGAATGCTAGGCTATTGAGTGACAAAAATTGTTACGAAATATTACCACATGACCCTACAATCACATACTTCAAGGACCTTCGCAAAAATCCTACAGGAAGGCCTAGATGGGAAAGTGATTTCACAACAAGAATTCAAATACATGTTGGTTGAAAAGCCTAAAATAGCTACATCCTATAGCATTCCAAAACTCCACAAGAACGCTAAGAACCCCCCAGGAAGACCAATTGTCTCCGGGATGGAGTTTCTTAATGAACACGCCAGTACTTATCTGGATCAAGTTCTAAGACCATATGTGACCAGTCTCCCCTCCCACACAATAGATACCACTGATATCTTGAGGAAAATAGATGGTATACAGATTTCTAAAAACACATTTCTAGCATCATTAGATGTAGAATCTCTGTATACCAGCATACAACATCCGGTGGGGATTGGAGCTGTGTCACATTTCCTAAGAGCCAGAAGCTCGGAATGTTCAAAACATAATGAATTTGTACTTGAGCTTCTCAATTTCGTTTTGAAACACAATTATTTTTTGTTCAAAGGTACTGTCAGGGTCGCCTAGACCTCCTGCCTAGCCATAGCTTCCTTGTCCACTGGGTGTGCTGCTGCCTTCTGTTGGCTCTGGGTTCCTCTGTCTGTCTGTCTTCTTGTTGCTCCTGTCTCTGTCCTTTATAGCTTGCTTCCTGTCTGTTGCTTTTGCCTTTGCTTCTAGTCAGACTCCTATGCACATGCCTGTCTTTGATCCTGATCTGTTTATGTACCTGTACCTGTATTATAGTCTGTATTATAGTCTGTATTATAGTCTGTTCACAGTAAAGGTCCTTGCTAGTAATCTGGCTTGTCCCCGTTTGTTCCTTGCTCCCCGGCCTCAGTCCCTGCTCCCCGTTCTCAGTCCCTGCTCCTGGACCTGTCCTGCCCCGCCTGTCCTGTTCCAGTCTCCTCGTTGCCGACCTCTGCTTGTTACCTGACTTCGCTACCTGCCGCCTGCCTCGGACCCCTGCTTGTTACCTGACTTCGCTACCTGCCGCCTGCTTGTGACCCCTACTTCGCTTCCTGCTGTTCCGGCCACCGAGATCCTACCCGCCACAGGAGTCTCCCGTGACAGCTACATTCTACCACCAACTTCAAGGTACGGCGATGGGCATGACATGTGCACTCACGTATGCGAACATTTACCTTGGATAGTGGGAGGAGACGAAAGTTTTCACTCAGGAGATGCATACACATACACAGCACGTTGAACTGTGGTCTCACTATATTGACGACGTGCTGTGTCTGTGGAATGGAACAGTAGCAGAATTTAATAACTTTGTGAAGGCTATGAACCAGAATGACCACAACTTACGCCTCACCTGTGAAATTAACCAGGACAGAATAACCTTTCTGGACCTGGAAATTTTCAAAGATGATCAAGGGCTATTACAATCTACGGTTCATACCAAAACCACAGCTACGAACAACCTACTACTGTTCACAAGTCATCATCCTAAACCTCAAATTGAGGGTATCCCTGTGGGACAATTCCTAAGAGTCAAGAGAAATTGCTCCACTATAAGTGACTTTGAGAAACAATCAGAAATTATGAGCCAAAAATTTACTAATAGGGGTTACAGCAAAAGCTGCATTAACAAAGCATACAAACGCGCAAAACATTCAGATAGAAATACCTTACTGTATGGTAAAAAAGAAATAGGAAATGAACTAAGTCCAATTAGAATAATTGGCACGTACAGTAAGCAGTGGAGGGAAATTAAAAGAGTAATCAATAAGCACTGGCATATCCTCTTGGAGGACGAAATATACAGGAAAGTGCTTTCTGATACCTCCTCCATCACATATAGGAGATCTAAAAATCTATCTGATTCGTTGGTACACAGCCACTATAAAACGGCGACAACAACAACGTGGCTAACTAACACCACAAAGGGTACCTTCAAATGTGGGGCTTGCAAAGCCTGCAGCTTTATTAACCCCCCAAAAACTTTTGAAAATGTAAATGGGTCAAAAATATACACAATTAAAGATTTATTTAACTGCAAAACATGTGGGGTTGTCTACTTAGCAACCTGTAAGTGCGGCTTGATGTATGTGGGCAAAATGTCACGCCAACTACGTCGTCGCATTTTGGAGCATGCCAGCACCATTAGAAACAGTGTAGACACACCGTTAGCATGACACATAAACTTGTTACACCATGGGGACACAACATCAGTTCAATTCCAAGGTATTCAACATGTCTCCCTGGGACTCCGTGGAGGGGACATTGACAATGCCTTATTGAGGAAAAAGGAAAGATGGATCTTTACCCTAGGAACACAATCCCCACATGGGTTAAATGAGGATTTTAACTATTCAGCATTTCTGTAAGAACATTGAGTACCGTGCTTCTGTTTACAATGGTGCATAATAATAACCTATGTTATGAATAGATCTATCATAGATCTTGCATAGGTGCACCACAACACCTTCATCACATGCTCTTTAAAATTATAGTACATCTGATATCTCCTACGTACTACTGTATATATATACTAGATATTAGGACATCAAAGCATGTAGTTACACACAGCAGCAGCAAAAGAATAACAACACAAGTCATTGGCGTTTGTAATATATCTTTATTTTTAACTTACCTTGTTTTTAGAATAGTAGGTTTTCCCTGCTAAGAGGCCACTGGATACTATTCAAGCATAACAGGCCAGGCAGCATTGTGTGGCAGGATAGGGTTATTCTCACCTGATGACGTGTACCCATCTCCATGGCAACCGCATGCTTTAAAAAGCAGGCCTCTGCAGGGCACCTCCCACCCCCGAAGAAGTTCTGTCTTCAGGAACGAAACGCGCGTCGGGATGACGTCACAGTGACGTCGGGTGTGCGACAGACATCTAGCAGTCCGTTCATTGTCTGTTGCAATAGGAATATACAGTTTAACAAAGATGTGGGCCACAGCTGTGGATCCCACTAGCTAGAGATAGCGACATTAGAGTATGTTTGTCCTGTGCTGATTACTACCTATCACGAGTGAATGCGGAGCTATTCTCATACAACTACAAGTGTATGTCAGTGTGCAGTCACATCAGGCTGCTGTGAGAGGATACGGTAACGTTTATCCCCAGGTAGATCATTATATAGATCACTGGGGTTGCTTATACTAAGGGATTTCACTGAGCTTATGTGTGTGGGCAAGAGTGCCATGTGAATGAACACAAGCATATTTTGGTGATTTTGCTACACATTGATAATTAAACTAGTGTCACCTGATAGTATTACATTCCCTCACTCAAACAGGATTTATGCACACTCATGTCATAACCCTATAGGGACTTATTTCAGCAACTGTATATATTGTATTTATGTGAAGATGTTATATGTCACTGTAACAGGGGACTTATCCCTGTTCAGTAATGTGCCTTTAATCCAGCAGTGTGGTGGTTAACCTCTGGCTGTTAATTACTAAACACCACCTGCCTGATTAGATGGCTTAGAAAGCCTGTCTTTTGAAACAGGAAGTGAGAACTCCTCCCTAGCTCTGACTGAGAGCTGACCTTTGGAGAGACAGAGCAGAGGTTCTTGAGTCCCAGGAGAGACTGACCAAAAGAAACCCCGATCTCTGGAGCTGAGCGGTCTTGAGCTCTGCACAGCAAAGCTGAATTCAAGACACAGGGAAAACTACTGCACCTGAAGCTGAACCAGGAAGTGAGAAGATTTTCCCTCCAAGAAACAGATAAGACTTTTAATCTTAAGAGACTGCTTATATCTGCTTATTTTCATGCTATATG